>NC_090265.1:114519643-114812143 GCF_040414725.1 Anabrus simplex
CTCCAGCGATATTCCGCCAATATCCCGCAGAATTGCCTTCTAGCCAAGGAACATCCATGAATTTAAAGGTATGATGAGGAAAATGACAATACGTTACTTCCCTGCTGGCAAGCAGTCAGAGACGTTGCCATGGTAACCTGTAGGTTCGTTGTCGGTCTGTCGGTCACACACGCAGACCATGATACTCGCAGAAAATAGTAAATTTCTCCGTCATTCGAATAGTAAGGTAAATTATGAACATTACAAAAGTTGTTTATAATGAAGAGACGTTTCACGTACGGTCAACGGAGTTTACAAGAAATCAATAGTATACGAGAAAATGGAGGAAAACCATTCTGGTTTTCCTATCAGCGGACACCCTACAAATGTATTTATAAAATACATAGCATCAGTATTCTGATGTAAATTTGTCCATGCCACAGACTTTCTTTTGAGGCTGACACCCGTTGGAAGTGAGCTCAATATACTCTTTTAACTACATCCTATCTGATCAAAATTTTTAAATGAAATGCATATAGAAATCTTCCTTAGGGTGTGTATACTCCAAATATGAAGTTTGGTTGAAATCTATCCAGCCGTTTTTCCGTGATGGAACAGACAAACAGACAAACAAACAGACTAACAGACACGAAAAGTAAAAACCACCGATTCGGTCTTGAGTTGAGCGAAAACGGATAAATATCTGAAAAATTGGCAAAAGAAACGAAATTACAGACAGCGGACCCCCTACAAATGTATTTATAAAATACATAGCATCAGTATTCTGATGTAAATTTGTCCATGCCACAGACTTTCTTTTGAGGCTGACACCCGTTGGAAGTGAGCTCAATATACTCTTTTAACTACATCCGAGCTCACCAGCCAATTTTAGAGAGTTCTGGCAGTACTGAGAATCAAACCAGAGCATTCGAAGACGGAACCTAAGTACACCAAATTTTATACTATTGAGGTATTCGGATGTACTAGGAACTGAAACCCTGTCTATTAAAGTTAAATTACTCCATTTCTTATCTTCTCATTTCCTATATAATTTATTTAAAATTTCCTATTTCTCCCTTTTTGAGTGGAAATAGAATTGTGGTTTAATACAATTGCTAGGGTTGACACTATTTCATCTAAAACTAACTAGTGTCGAGTAGAAAATATTAGTTTTGAGCATTAGGGGTATATTTAGAAATATTAATAATCCTTCCTTATATTTTTAAGCAATTAATTAATGTGGAATTTGTTATACGAGTTTTTAATTATTATTCTTTTACAATTTGTTTCACGTAGCACCAACACAGGTAAGTCTTATGGTAACGGTGGGATATTAAAGGGCTCGGAGTGGGAAGGAAGGTACAACCCGTGTATTTGACTGATGTGGAAGTGAAAAACCACTGCAAACCATCTTCAGGGCTGCGGACAGTGGGGTTCGAACGTACTAGCTTCCGAATGCAAGCCCTCACAGCTCTGCGACTCTAACAGCACGGCCAACGCGCTCAGTATACGAGTTTTTAATTGCGACGTGAAAAATAAGTTAGTCCCTGTCGAAATTTTAGTTTTTCAGCCGAAAAAGTGATGTAACCGGCAACGTTTTAGAATAATAGCAAAATGAATTTAGTCCGTCCTTCAAAAATGTGACTTCTATTGTTGCCACAAATGCAGGTAGAAGAACCGAAGTATTGGGCGACCGCTTACCGGCCGTTGCGCTTACTAGAATACCACTCGCAGTCAGTTCCGTGCTGCCTCGCTTGCTTCGCGCTGTTTATCATCACATTGTTTGTAACAATGTTCACGAAAGATCTGAATAGAATAGAATAGAATAGAATAGAATAGAATAGAATAGAATAGAATAAAGATATCCTTTATTTCCGCATGTGAAATGTTTACATTGTATAACATACGTCAACTAAATAATTATCACCCTTCTAACGCAATAAGAATATATCGAAATAATCAGAAAACATTAAAATATATACAAGAATGTTAAAATGTGGCTGACATGTATTATCTAACTAAATTTCCGGCCCATAAAATTTACCGTTTCCATTACGTGATTTCTGACTTTGGTTTTGTATAAAGAGTCACCCAATGTCTTCGCGTAATGATTTTACTTCAGTGTGAAATATTCCTTAACAAGGTTTTCATGAGAAAGATCACACGATTTTATTCTGGCTCCTGTTCCAAGTAGCGTTCTTCTGGAAACAGCTCAACTCCAATGAACTTTTTAATAACAGCAACAGTTATTACAACAGTGAGTGTTTGTTTTACATCTGCATTAATAAAATACTTCACAACTGATACAGGTAATAAATACATAATATACAGATTTTAACAACAATATATCATCTAGAAACAAGTCCGCTCCGTTTTTGCCACGAATCAAACTGTTAAACATTGCTCCGAGCAACTTCACGAACAATTTACACTGACCGACAGAGCAAATGCAACACCAAGAAGGAGTGGTCAGAACTTTATGCCAATTGCAGGGTAGACTGACGTCACTGAGGTATGCTCATGATGTGAAATGCGCCGCTGTGCTGCGCACGTAGCGAACGATAAATGGGACACGGCGTTGGCGAATGGCCCACTTCGTACCGTGATTTCTCAGCCGACAGTCATTGTAGAACGTGTTGTCGTGTGCCACAGGACACGTGTATAGCTAAGAATGCCAGGCCGCCGTCAACGGAGGCATTTCCAGCAGACAGACGACTTTACGAGGGGTATGGTGATCGGGCTGAGAAGGGCAGGTTGGTCGCTTCGTCAAATCGCAGCCGATACCCATAGGGATGTGTCCATGGTGCAGCGCCTGTGGCGAAGATGGTTGGCGCAGGGACATGTGGCACGTGCGAGGGGTCCAGGCGCAGCCCGAGTGACGTCAGCACGCGAGGATCGGCGCATCCGCCGCCAAGCGGTGGCAGCCCCGCACGCCACGTCAACCGCCATTCTTCAGCATGTGCAAGACACCCTGGCTGTTCCAATATCGATCAGAACAATTTCCCGTCGATTGGTTGAAGGAGGCCTGCACTCCCGGCGTCCGCTCAGAAGACTACCATTGACTCCACAGCATAGACGTGCACGCCTGGTATGGTGCCGGGCTAGAGCGACTTGGATGAGGGAATGGCGGAACGTCGTGTTCTCCGATGAGTCACGCTTCTGTTCTGTCAGTGGTAGTCACCGCAGACGAGTGTGGCGTCGGCGTGGAGAAAGGTCAAATCCGGCAGTAACTGTGGAGCGCCCTACCGCTAGACAACGCGGCATCATGGTTTGGGGCGCTATTGCGTATGATTCCACGTCACCTCTAGTGCGTATTCAAGGCACGTTAAATGCCCACCGCTACGTGCAGCATGTGCTGCGGCCGGTGGCACTCCCGTACCTTCAGGGGCTGCCCAATGCTCTGTTTCAGCAGGATAATGCCCGCCCACACACTGCTCGCATCTCCCAACAGGCTCTACGAGGTGTACAGATGCTTCCGTGGCCAGCGTACTCTCCGGATCTCTCACCAATCGAACACGTGTGGGATCTCATTGGACGCCGTTTGCAAACTCTGCCCCAGCCTCGTACGGACGACCAACTGTGGCAAATGGTTGACAGAGAATGGAGAACCATCCCTCAGGACACCATCCGCACTCTTATTGACTCTGTACCTCGACGTGTTTCTGCGTGCATCGCCGCTCGCGGTGGTCCTACATCCTACTGAGTTGATGCCGTGTGCATTGTGTAACCTGCATATAGGTTTGAAATAAACATCAATTATTCGTCCGTGCTGTCTCTGTTTTTTCCCCAACTGTCATCCCTTTCGAACCACTCCTTCTTGGTGTTGCATTTGCTCTGTCAGTCAGTGTATATTTGTAAAGACGTTACTGAATATCATGCGATATGTGTTGTGTATTCAGCCCAAAGGCTGGTTTGATCCTCCAAGTTTCGCCAACAGCTGTCATAGGTAACCTAGGTATCACTGAAGACGCATACTAGGGAAATGAGCAGTGAGGCAGTTTCCCGTTGCTTTCCTCCCCAGGCCAGAATTTGGTATTTCCTATCAGTCTGCCAAGCTCACTAAAATTCACTCACCAACAACCCTATGAATAATATTTTCACACCATTTATAAGCGGGACTGGCTGCGTAAGGAATGGCATTACTAGCATCGCCCATACCTCGGTCACTTTCATATTGCCAAAGCCAAAGATAAGACTCAGACAGATCAATGAAAGTAACACGTTTATTCTAGCCCATACCAGAAGACACAGTGTACTGTAAACACTACATCTTCCCAGCAAAGGCTTCATGCGAATTATTCAACAATATTAAAAGTTACATTTGATGTAGTTTCCAAACTACCCAGAGAAGTCATAAGTCTTCGAGAACTTCGTCTTCAACCGGTTGGCCACACTTGTACGAAGCTGCTCATCATCATCTTAAGATCTCCAGCCAGGTGTGGAGGAATTAATATCATCTGCATTACATACATACAGAACATGCATACATACATTATCATTGTTATGCGTTTCAGCGTTCAGTCTGCAAGCATCTGTGAATTTACTAACCATCGCCACAATCCTCTATTTGCAACTAGCGCTGTGGCGTCATTTAGTTCTATACCTCTTATCTTTAAATCGATAGAAACTGAGTGTAACCATTGTCGTCTTGGTCTACCTCTACTTCTCTTACCCTCCATAACAGAGTCCATTATTCTCCTAGGTAACCTATCCTCCTCACATGTCCCCACCAACGAAGCCGGTTTATGCGTACAGCTTCATCGATCGAGTTCATTCCTAAATTAGCCTTTATCTCCTCATTCCGAGTACCCTCCTGCCATTGTCCCCATCTGTTTGTACCAGCAATCATTATCGCTACTTTCATGTCTGTTACTTCTAACTTATGAATAAGATATCCTGAGTCAACACAGCCTTCACTCCAGTAAAGCAAAGCTGGTATGAAAACAGACCGATGTAAAGATAGTTTCGTCTGTGAGCTGACTTCCTTTTACAGAATACCGTTGATCGCAACTGCGAGCTCACTGCATTAGCTTTACTACACCTTCATTCAATCTCACATACTATATTACCATCCTGGGAGAACACACAACCTAAATACTTGGAATTATCGACCTGTTCTAGCTTTGTATCACCAATCACACGGTCAATTCTGTCGAATTTCTTACCTACTGACATCAATTTAGTCTTAGAAAGGCTAATTTTCATACCATACTCATTGCACCTATTTTCAAGTTCCAAGATATTAGACTGCAGGCTTTCGGCACAATCTGCCATTAAGACCAAGTCATCAGCATAAGCCAGACTGCTTACTATATTTCCATCTAAGTGAATCCCTCCCTGCCATTTTATACCTTTCAGCAGATGATCCATGTAAAATACGAACAGCAAAGGTGAAAGATTACAGCCTTGTCTAACCCCTGTAAGTACCCTGAACCAAGATATCATTCTACCATCAATTCTCACTTAAGCCCAATTGTAAACATAAACGACTTTGATTTATTTTAATAATCAACATTTAATTCCATAGTCCCCCAGTATGGCGAACATCCTTTCCCTCGGTACCCTGTCATATGCTTTCTCTAGATCTACGAAACATGAACACAACTGCCTATTTCCCTCGTAGCATGAATACTTTGCCTGGTATACTAATCAATGAGATACCTCGATAGTTGTTGCAATCCTTCCTGTTCCCTGGCTTATAGATAGGTCCAATTACTGCTTTTGTCCAATCTGGAGGTTCGTTACCAACACTCCATGCTAATCTTACTACTCTATGAAGCCATTTCATGCCTGGCTTACCACTACACTTCACCATTTCATGTCTAATTTCATATATTACTGCTCCTTTATGACAATGGAGTTTATTTACCATCCTTTCCACTTTATCAAGCGTAATTTCACCAACACCATTTTCCTCCTCGCCATGAGCTTGGCTGTTCGCAACACCACAGGAAGATTTCCTTTTACGTTGAGAAAATGTTCTAAATATTCCCTCCACCTCTCCGGTGATTCCCTGGGATCTATTACGAGTTCACTTGAATTACTCAAAACACTATTCATTTCCTTTTTTCCCTCCCTTCCCAAGATTCTTTATCACTCTCCAGGAAGGTTTCCCTGCTGCTTGACCTAACCTTTCGATGTTATTACCAAAATCTTCCCACGACCTCTTTTTGGATTCAACAACTATTTGTTTCGCTCTGTTTCTTTCATCTGCGTACAATTCCCTGTCTGCGTCGGCCTTTGTTTGGAGCCATTTCTGATAAGCCTTCTTTTTACTATTACAAGCTGCTTTCACTTCATCATTCCACCAAGATGTTCGCCTTTTTCCATCTTTACACACAGTTGTTCCTAGACATTCCCCTGCTGTTTGTAATGCGGCATTCCTGTATGCCACCCATTCTGTTTCTATATCCTGAACCTGCTTACTGTTACCGTTCGAAAGTTCTCACTAATTATATCCATGTACTTCTGTCTAATTTCCTCGACCTGGAGATTTTCTACCCTTATTCGTTTGCAGACAGATTTCACTTTCTCTACCCTAGGCCTAGAGTACTTAGTTCACTACAGATTAGATAGTGGTCTGTATCACCGAAAAATCCTCGGAAAACTCGTACATTCCCAACAGATTTCCTGAACTCGAAGTCGGTTAAGATATAATCTATTATGGATCTGGAACCCTTAGCCTCCCATGTGTAGCGGTGAATAGCCTTATGCTTGAAGAATGTATTCGTAACAGCTAAACCCATACTAGCACAGAAGTCCAACAAACGCTTCCCATTTCCATTAGCTTCCATATCTTCCCCACATTTACCAATCACCCTTTCGTAACCTTAAGTATATTTCCAACTCTCGCATTGGAATCGCCCATTAGCACTATTCTATCCTTGCTGTTGACCCTGAGGACGAAGTCACTCAATGCTTCAAAAAACCTTTCAGCTTCATCCTCATCTGCACCCTCACGTGGTGAATACACTGAGACAATTCCCGTCCTAATTCCTCCAACTACCAAATTTACCCACATCATTCGCTCATTTACGTGCCTTACGGTAACTATGTTACGTGCAATGGTATTCCTGATAAACAACTACACCATACTCCCCTTCCCTTTCTAACATCCGTATAGTACACTTTATGATCTCCTATCTACTCCTTGTTATCTCCTCGTACCCGAATATCACTTACTCCTAGCACATCCAGATGCATCCTGTTAGCTGACTCAGCCAGTTCTACTTTCTTCCATAACCCCCATTAATATTGATAGCTTCCCATCAAATTCCATTTCATTTGCCAAGTTGTTTTCAATGAGCCCCTCGCCTGTCAAATGGGAGTAGGACTCCGTTACTCCCATAGGTCCGCGGCGTGCTTAAAATGTTCTGAGCTCGGTAAATTCATGAAGCAGGATGCTACCCTACTTGCATATAGTCCAAGTGAGGATCTCTCCTCTAACGGGTTATGGACCACCGGTGGATTGTATAGTCCCAGCCGCCTGAGCACAAGGGCGGCCATGACTCAGAATATGTCTAAGATGCCCACTCCCATTCCATAGCAACTCATATCCCGAGCCGCAGGACCACTTACTAGCCCACTCTGCCGTTGCCCATGGTTCACGATCTAGGACGTGACTACAGTAACCCACGTCATGAACCATCTACATTACTTTGGTAGTAACTTGTTTACTAGTGACTGGAATTACTGACAAGATTTGTCATCGCTTGACTCTCGTTCACTATAGTCCAAATACTTTGTAAATATCCTGAGCGGAAATCGTCTATACATCGTGCTAAGCACTGTATGCAATGGCCGAACACAATGTATCAACAAGCGAGTTAAGAGATAATGTCCGGCTCCATGGCTAAATGGTTAGCGTGCTGGCCTTTGGCCACAGGAGTCCCGGGTTCGATTCCCGGCAGGGTCGGGAATTTTAACCATAATTGGTTAATTCCGCTGGCACTGGGTCTGGGTGTATGTGTCGTCTTCTTCATCATTTCATCCTCATCACGACGCGCGGGTCGCCTATGGGCGTCAAATTAAAAGACCTGCATCTGGCGAGCCGAACTTGTCCCTGGGCACTTCCGGCACTAAAAGCCATACGCCATTTCATTTTTTAAAGAGATAATGAACCGGGAATAGAGACAACACGCTAATCAAACCTCTCACACTACCTACATGACCACGCCCCGGTGATCACAGACGGACGTTTACTGATGCCCGGGTGCGTCAACCCCAGTTATGATTTAACCGTGGTAAAATGGATAGCGTACCATGGTTAAGCTGAATTTCTGTTGCATCAAGCCCGGTTTGGAAATTTGTGACATTTTACAGCGGTTAGAAGTGAACGGGTCGTGAGTGAGTGGTTAGGCAGGTAACCGAGCCTTGAACGCCTACATTAGCTACATAACCTCGCAAGCGCTAGCCGGCCAACCAATGAGAGAAACTCATGAAAAATGTGAACCGATAAAGTTTACCGGTCGTGAGTGAGCCATATACACTGACTGACAGAGCAAATGCAACACCAAGGAGGAGTGGTCCGAAAGGGATGAAAGTTGGGGAAAAAACAGAGTCGGCACGGAAGAATAATTGATGTTTATTTCAAACCGATATGCAGGTTACACAATGCGCACGGCATCGACTCAGTAGGATGTAGGACCACCGCGAGCGGCGATGCACGCAGAAACACGTCGAGGTACAGAGTCAATAAGAGTGCGGATGGTGTCCTGAGGGATGGTTCTCCATTCTCTGTCAACCATTTGCCACAGTTGGTCGTCCGTACGAGGCTGGGGCAGAGTTTGCAAACGGCGTCCAATGAGATCCCACACGTGTTCGATTGGTGAGAGATCCGGAGAGTACGCTGGCCACGGAAGCATCTGCACACCTCGTAGAGCCTGTTGGGAGATGCGAGCAGTGTGTGGGCGGGCATTATCCTGCTGAAACAGAGCATTGGGCAGCCCCTGAAGGTACGGGAGTGCCACCGGCCGCAGCACATGCTGCACGTAGCGGTGGGCATTTAACGTGCCTTGAATACGCACTAGAGGTGACGTGGAATCATACGCAATAGCGCCCCAAACTATGATGCCGCGTTGTCTAGCGGTAGGGCGCTCCACAGTTACTGCCGGATTTGACCTTTCTCCACGCCGACGCCACACTCGTCTGCGGTGACTATCACCGACAGAACAGAAGCGTGACTCATCGGAGAACACGACGTTCCGCCATTCCCTCATCCAAGTCGCTCTAGCCCGGCACCATGCCAGGCGTGCACGTCTATGCTGTGGAGTCAATGGTAGTCTTCTGAGCGGACGCCGGGAGTGCAGGCCTCCTTCAACCAATCGACGGGAAATTGTTCTGGTCGATATTGGAACAGCCAGGGTGTCTTGCACATGCTGAAGAATGGCGGTTGACGTGGCGTGCGGGGCTGCCACCGCTTGGCGGCGGATGCGCCGATCCTCGCGTGCTGACGTCACTCGGGCTGCGCCTGGACCCCTCGCACGTGCCACATGTCCCTGCGCCAACCATCTTCGCCACAAGCGCTGCACCGTGGACACATCCCTATGGGTATCGGCTGCGATTTGACGAAGCGACCAACCTGCCCTTCTCAGCCCGATCACCATACCCCTCGTAAAGTCGTCTGTCTGCTGGAAATGCCTCCGTTGACGGCGGCCTGGCATTCTTAGCTATACACGTGTCCTGTGGCACACGACAACACGTTCTACAATGACTGTCGGCTGAGAAATCACGGTACGAAGTGAGCCATTCGCCAACGCCGTGTCCCATTTATCGTTCGCTACGTGCGCGGCACAGCGGCGCATTTCACATCATGAGCATACCTCAGTGACGTCAGTCTACCCTGCAATTGGCATAAAGTTCTGACCACTCCTTCTTGGTGTTGCATTTGCTCTGTCAGTCAGTGTAAATCACACTCCGTGCATCGAAAGTGCCGTGATATTACCGTTACCTTGAGGATAATGAACAGAGAGAAAAAGGGTGTGGTGTCCGTTTTACAATTAATAGGTAACCAACTCTAGTTCCCAACTCGCAGAAATAATCCTGTTCCACGTCAGTTTCAAAGGCACTAAAATTGGCCGCTCTCATTCGCCCATTTCCATATCGGCTGATGCTGATAACTAGAGATTAGAATTATAGGCAGGAATATAGGCAAACTAGCCAAAATAGACATGTAAATAGGCACTAACTTGTAAAATAGCCAACAAAACATGTTTAAAAAACTCTCTACTAGCTAAAGAAGGACATGTTGCTGTTACCCCTTCATCTAATCCCGTGCAGGAGAAACGTCTCTATTCGGCATTTACCACCTGACCAGGCATAACAAATCCACCACGAAGCCTCGCGGATACTGAAAAAGCCACCAGCACCGAAGAACATCCTCGTGGTTCAAAAAAGAAAGGCAATTAAAACTCCGAACCTGGACGAGAGTGTGCTCATTCTTCCTGCGGATAAAGAGAATGCCACTGTGAACATGGCCACTATTGATTACACTGCAAAGATGTCACATATTTTGAACCCGACCTACTGCAAACTACCGAAAGATCCAACCAATTGAATTATTCGAAACACAAATAGCCTTATTAAGGACTCATCATTGCCTGACAGAGTGAAGAGGGAAACCTCCAAAAGCGAAGGTCTACCTCCGAGTCTATATGCCTTATCCAAGATTCACAAGGACAACGGACCTCTACGGCCCATCGTGAGTGCTATTGGATCACCGAATATAAGATTGCTAAACATCTGGCCACCTTACTAAAAAAAAAAAAAAAAAAAACAGAGATTCAGGCCACTTCCTAGAAAAGCAGAAGAACATCCAGACGGAAGCCAAAGACCTGCTTGTCAGCTTCGACGTGGTCTGACTCTTCACTAAGGTACCTGTAAAGCAGGCCCTGGCCCACGCCGCTCAGAATTTTCCCGAGGAAATTACCAACTTGTTCAACCAATGCCTCACCATAAGCTGTTTCCTGTGGAATAACAATTTATACGAAGAAATCGACGGTGGCGCCATGGGCCGTCATCTGAGTCCCGTGTTCGTAAATTTCTTTATGGAAATGTTCGAACAAACAGCACTCGGAACCGCACTACTGAAACCTAAATTTGGCTGAGCTTCGTAGATGACGCCTTTGTAATCTGGAGCCACGGACAGGAACAACTACAGCTGTTTCTACAGCATCACAATAGTTTTAAAACCAATATTGAGTTCAGTATGCAGACAGAAAACGAAGGAAAACTCCCTTTCCTCGATGTTCTGGTAATGAAGACGCCCGATTTAAACTTGGGACGCACAGTGTACCACTAGCCGGCCTTCACAGACCGCTATCTTCTGAACACGTCCAACCACCACCCACGAAAGAACTACTGTGTGATTTAGACGCTAGCTGAACATGCAACGGAAATTTGTCAACCTCAGCACCTAAACGAGGAGTTCAGCCACCTCAATATGGCCCTACTCACTGACGGGCACAGCCATAAAGATATCCAGAGAGCACTCTATCCAGACGTCAAACAAACAGAGAGAAAGAAGAGGAGCGACCAGCAACACAATAGTTTTGAAACCAATATTGAGTTCAGTATGCAGACAGAGTTCCGTATACTGGAAAGGAAACTGACTGAAGAGGGAGGCTACTGGAGTCCCATGAGGTAAAAACTATATATAGGCCAACGATGAAAATCCGGGAACTACTGAGGTCTGCTGAGGACAAGCGCCATCCTCTTTCCACAGCAGGTGTCAACTAGATCTTGTGCAGCTGCAGCCAGGTATATATAGGCACTACGAAACGCAGCATCCCCACACGACTGAAGGAGCATAACAGCCATAGCCGGCTAGGACAAGGAGAAAGATCATAAGTAGCTGAACAGCGCTGCTAGCAGGCCATGACACACAGTACAGTGACACCAAAGTACTGTATCTTACCATGCCTGGCTACAAATGGAAGACATTTAAATCCTGAAGCATACCACTAATTTCCACTGTGAGCTTCGCTGCTATCGCAGTCAGTCGGAACATTTTATAATGCCGAATGCAGTCTTTGGTAAAACGTTGGAACCATCGCACACTCCTGGACGACGGCCTACAAACCCAGAAAAACTGACATGATTTGTAACGCCGGCTGCGTATGGCTCAATTGCTATCTTTATGGAGTCCTAATAACATCCATTTTCACAGTTGAAACTACTACATTCACTTGAGCAAATGGCCTCTGATGTCTTCTGCAATTCTGTGAAGACCATGGGCCAAATATGTCGAATGGATCAGTTTGGGGTACAATATTTTCATAACCTCGCCTGCCTTAAGCATGTATGTTGCACTATCACCATTATCAGAAATTCATCGTCATTTTGTTGGGTCTAAACCACACCTGATACTTTCCAGAGTAACTGGGTTCACAAATCTTGCCACAAAACACGAGTTGTTCTAGATGCCTTGGGTAAGTAGTTTACCTATATACAGGGTGTTAGGTGTATACGTGCAGATATTAAGCTAGTCGGCAAAGAAAAAGACATCTCACAATATATGCTATGTACTTTTTATCTTGTCCTATTAGTTTGCCCATAACTGAGCCAAATATTTCAGGACCTAATGTGTTTTGAACGGCCGTAGCAGGATATGCCGGTTACGTCATTCTGTCCACGCGTAGTGGAAGTACAGTAGCAGAGTCTAGGGCTTGTTGAACCTGTTTCTTATCGCAGGCCAACACATGTTGTTGTACACGTCCCCTAAAGGCTTGGCAAGTAGGAGAGGATGACTCACGTGCCAGGCCACTTGCTGTACTCGAAAACCGGTCTAGGGTACTCTGTGTGAAATGTACACAGGATCTTTACAGTGACCTGGAAGATACGCACCAGCACATACGTGCGAATAAAGTATTGTGTAGTTGTGTGTGATTTATAAGACGTCAATGGCATTACTCAGTGATCCAAGCTGACAAAATGAAAGGAAATAGTTAATAAGTAAATGAAAAATGAGCACAACATTTCTGTGCTGTTATTGCGACAGTCTACGATGAATTTCTGACAATAGACAATGCGAGTTGTCTATGCTCATTCATAAACTTTTCAGGTCAATGAAAGGACGGTGGACACTGAAAGAAAAGGCTGTAAGTATTCAGTCATATTGTTATTAATGAGACAGATTTCAAAAACGTAGTTGCAACCATGCGTGAACATTGCTCGAAGGAAAAATAGCTAATGTGGATTTCTTTTGCTAGATGCTTTACGTCGCACCGACACAAATAGGTCTTATGGCGACGATGGGACAGGAAAGGGCTAGGAGTGGGAAGGAAGCGGCCGTGGCCTTAATTAAGGTACAGCCCCAGCATTTGCCTGGTGTGAAAATGGGAAACCACGGAAAATCACCTTCAGGACCGCAGACAGTGGGGTTCGAACCTGCTATCTCCCGAATACTGGATACTGGCCGCACTTAAGCGACTGCAGCTATCGAGCTCGGTCTACTATGGAATTGCCGCCGGGCATTTCTAATAGAAGGTTTATTCTTTTTCCTAATCTGTTTACCTTCCAGGGTTGGTTTTCCCTCGGACTCAGCGAGGGATCCCACCTCTACCGCCTGAAGGGCAGTGTCTTGGAGCGTGAGACATTGGGTCGGGGGATACAACTGGGGAGAATGACCAGTACCTCGCCCAGGCGGCCTTACCATCTATGTTGAACAGGGGTCTTGTGTAGGCCTTGCGGGGGAATGGGGAGATTGGAAGGGATAGACAAGGAAGAGGGAAGGAAGCGGCCGTGGCCTTAAGTTAGGTACCATCCCGGCATTTGCCTGGAGAAGTGCGAAACTACGGGAAACCACTTTCAGGATGGCTGAGGTGGGAATCGAACCACCTCTACCCATTTGACCTCCCGAGGCTTAGTGGACCCCGTTCCAGCCCTCGTACCACTTTTCAAATTTCGTGGCGGAGCTGGGAATGGAACACGGGCCTCCGGGGGTTGGCAGGTAATCACACTAACCACTATACCACAGAGGTGGACAGAAGGCTAATTACCGGACAGTAAGTGCCGATAGGTAATGTAACGGACCCGTTTAATTAAAACGTCCGTAATAATAATGTTACTACTACTACTACTACTACTACTACTAATATCTTTACGTTCCACTAACTAACTTTCACGGTTTTCGAAGACGCTGAAGTGCCAGAATTTTGTAAAGCAGTACGTTTTTAAATGCAAGTAAATCCACAGACACGAGACTGGCGTATTTCAGCACCTTCAAATACCACCGAACAGAGCCGCCATCGAACCTGCCAAGGTGGGATCAGAAGACCAGCGCTCTATCGTCCGAGCTACGCAGACCGGCATTGGGGCTTAGAGTAAGTTGATCGTGCGGTTAGGGGCGCGCAGCTGTGAGCTTGTATTCTGGTGATAGTGGGTTCGAACTCCACTGTCGGTAGCCGGGAAGATGGTTTTCAGTAGTTTCCCATTTTCACATCAGGGAAATGCTGGAACTGTACCTTTATTAGACTTCGAACGCTTCCTTCCCACTTGTATCCCTTTTCTCTCCCATTGTCGTCGTAAGACCTATTTGTGTCGGTGCGACGTAAAACAATTTGGAAGTACATGCTTCGGTAATTTCGGAGACATGTCTGCAATTATAATATTAATAATAATTCGGACCTGTTAAAAGTTCACTATTTTCTTTGGTGTTTTCTGACAGATTACGAGCTACGAAGTTTGAGTGGGGCGATTAACTTTTATTTTCATAATAGTCAGTAATAATAGACTAACACAGTTCTTATAATAATATTGTTAGTGGCTTTTCGACGGATGCAAGCTAATCGCACGGCCAACTCGCCCAATAATAATAATAATAATAATAATAATAATAATAATAATAATAATAATAATAATAATAATAATAATAATAAATCTTCACGTGCCAATGGAGACGCGCGGTGTCGGAATTTTGCCCACTGGTATTCTTTAACGTGCCCGTAAATCTACCGATCAGAAGCGGTCGTATTTGAGCACCTTCAAATACCAGCGGACTGAGCCAGGATCGTGCCTGCTAAGTTCATGAAACCAGTGCTTGAACCGTCTGAGCCACTCAGCCTGGCAACGTTTATTTTGATACGTTGAATAGGCACTGCAAAATCAGCAGTAAGCTAGAAGGTTCTCATTTACATTTAAACAAGTTCTCTTCGGTTGGAAGCACGAAAGGAAGGTAAGTTTAATTAATTTATGTTTATAACATGTCCCTTACTGGTATGAAGTAAAACGTTCGATGTGTTTTGGCATTTCAATTCCGATACTACTCACTTTGAAATTCTATCCCAAGCATTATTTCGTTGACGTAATAAACTTTATTTACGTACACGTCAACACGGGTTGTTTCTGCATACGGCGAGTTGGACTCCCAAAAGACCATGATATTGAAATCGCACTGTGGGAGAATATTCTACGTAAGCAGTTCGACAAGAGCACTAGACCTGTCACATGCCGGTTGTCTGCTGTTCTTAGCGACGGGGATGTCGCTGGACGGGTTCCCCACCCCTACATGAAACCGGTCTGTCTGACCTTGACCTGAATAACAGCTGTCAGAGATGCGAATTATCGTCCGTACTAGTACGCGAGTTACTTCGTAGTAGTAGCATCAGTAGTAGTATTTGAATAATGCCAGTGTATGAATACCACGAATACCATTATATGCTGCTAGTGTATCGTGTGGCAGAACAGAACACGGGTCGCCCTTCATGAATCTATCGGGAAAGGCTTCCAGCAATTTATATTATGTTTCTTATTCCCTACGAGTTAAAACAGAGGACACATTGCGTTTTTAAGGGCCGATGACATTGAGACAGCAATCATCATCATCATCATCATCATCATCATCATCATCATCATCATCGTCGTCGTCGTCGTCACGTATAAATATTCAATAAAATAATCGTTTTATATTCATCATTACTGAAATAGGAACTATAAGTTAACATTTAACTTAAGAAGATTGCCTAGAGTGTTTTGTTAATTTGCAAAAGAAAGTTTAACATTTCTTTTAATGCAATCTGTATGTTCTTGTTTTCTAAACTGTTGTACTGTAATGTTTAACATAGGTACATTATGTTGTTCACAGGCGTTTTCGTGTACGTTCGTAAATCCGTACTTTTCTATTCGAGATAGTCTTGTTACCGTCCACCTGGAATTACGGAGCCCGTACTGTATGTTAGTTCATTATTTTTCTACAACAGAGTGTTACGAATGCGACTGTAGTTCCCGCAACCACGCCACTCTTATGTTCGTCTCACTAATGTGTACTTTGTTCAGCTGTGTGCTGCTTGACTATGTGGCTCTCGTTACCTTCTTATTCCTCTTCTTCTACTGCAGCCTTATGTCTTAACAGGTATACTGTATTCTACCGACATCATCTCAACACGCACTAGCGTAATCTGCTGCGATTTACCGAGCTCGATAGGTGCAGTCGCTTAAGTCCGGCTCTATGGCTAAATGGTTAGCGTGCTGGCCTTTGGTCACAGGGGTACCGTGTTCGATTCCCGGGAGGGTCGGAAATTTAACCTTAATTGGTTAAATTTGCTGGCACGGGAACTGGGTGTATGTGTCATCTTCATCATCACTTCATCCTCATCACGACGCGCAGGTCGCCTACGGGAGTCAAATCAAGAGACCTGCATCTGGCGAGACGAACTTATCCTCGGACACTCCCGGCACTAAAAGCCATACGACATTTCATTTCAGTGTGGCCAGTATCCATTAGTCGGGAGATAGTGGGTTCGAACCCCACTCTCGGCAGCCCAGAAGATGGTTTTCCGTGGTTTCCCATTCTCACATCAGGCAAATGCTGGTGCTGTACCTTAATTAAGGCCACGGCCGCTTCCTTCCCTGTCCTAGCCCGTTCCAGTCCCAACGTCGCCATAAGGCCTATCTGTGTAGGTGCGACGTAAAGCCAATAGCTGCTGCGATTTGTTATTAGCACCATCATAGTAAAATGTAATATAGTTTTGGTGGAATCTTCTTAGATATGTTCGACATCTGTGGATTGTGTATAATTTGATAGCTCATCTGTACTCATGAAAGCGGCCGTCGGCCTGGCGTTCAGGATAATAGCTACATGTCTCTAACGTGTAACCTTGTTTATGTTTCTTATATTTGTTGATGTGTATGTTTGGTGTTTATACACAATACGAGATTACAGCTGACTCATTCCCACGAGCTTGACCTGGTTCTCGTTTTACGCATAGTAATCTGTAGGTAACTACTGCGACCGATGCTAACTCACGTGACATACATTTCATCTTGTTTCCTCTTAAACCACGCATATTTTACTATTTTCTTCCACGTATTTCAGCTTTTAATGACCTAATAATAATAATAATAATAATAATAATAATAATAATAATAATAATAATAACGTTAAGTGCTTTACGTCCCACTAACTACTTCTACGGTTTTCTGAGACGCTGAGGTGCCCGAATTTAGTCCCGCACGAGTTCTTTTTATGTACCAGAAAATCTGCCGACACGAGACTGACCTACAGTATTTGAGCACCTTCAAATACCACCGGACTGGGCCAGGTTCGAACCTGTAAAGTTGGAGTCAAAAGGCCTGCACCTCAACCGTCTGAGCAACTCCGCCCGGAAGGAGGCACGAAATGTAGGTACGTTTAATTTATTTAGTTGTATAACATGTCCAATATTCCTTTGAAACTAAACGTTCGATGTGTTTCGATAATTCAATTCCGATGCTACTCATTTGGGCATCCCATGACTGCTTTCGTTGGCGTAAGGACCTGCCATCTTTCCTCTACCTTTACGCAATGCACAACGGGGATCTACTGCATTTCACGTCCCGGCGCGCCTATCCCAACCAATAATTATATCACACGCTCGTACAGGTCCCGCACCGATTCAGGTTTTCAGGTCATTTCCATACTCACTAGACCACGGGGCTGATGACCACACATCCCAGTCCCTTAAAGGACATAACAGCAAATGAACCAGTATTAACGCTGAGAATTCGGTACATCTGCAGGGTCCGAAACCGATGACCAGGGTTGTCTGAAGCCCTTAAAACGGAAACTGAATACTGACCACTACGAAACCAGTCTGGCGAGAATGTAACGTAACAAGGCATACGCTACTGTAGTAGCCACCTTCAGCTGTTGTCGTAGCTCAGTTGCTCTTAAACATAAAACCAGTTTGACAAGTATGTTGCGTAACACCTCGTGCATTGCATAGGTAGCGTTCAGCTGTTGTACGCAAACATAAACAGAAACCAGTTTGGCACGCATGGCGCGTGACTCGCCTGTTCTCAAAGGGAAGCTATTCATTCACAAGAACAAGGCATACTACCTATTCTAAAAACATCGTAACTCTTTGCTCTCGAAAATAACTTCCGAGAATTACTAAAAGTTTGATATATAGTGGTTCGTCACATCGTTCTCTATTGCTAGAAGAAATATCTGCAGGTATACACCTAACACTCTGTATATATACTGTACAGTGAGATTCAGCAGCCCCTTCCAATATCATTTGCTGCAGCCCAAGTAACGCGCACATGGTTGTAGGGGTGCTATTTCCATGCAGGCGTACTGTATGCCACTAATGTTCAGTGAGCATATTTTGCAAACGATTATGAATCATAGCGAAATGTTATATCATCCGTTCGCAAAATATTACGCCTTCAAATTATGTACGTAGCAACGTCCTTTTACCATGTAACTGTGTTAATGTGTCGTGTCTTGTGACCGGGTGTAATGAAGAGGGGAATCAATGCATAAAACTAGGTAACAGTGCAGTAATTAATATCTAAAACACCGAACCGGATGGCGTATATACTACGCTCTCTTCGTACTACCAGCATGTTTCAAGCAGTGTAGCGAAGCGGATGTGGTTAGGCGTTCGTCTAGCAATCGATGGAATGTGCCAGTGGCGATTCGAATCCTGCGTCGTCGAAATATTTTTGTATCGGTATGATGACTGAATACGTAAACATAGGCCCACGTTTGCCACATTCAAACAGTAGAATGTCGCTGTTAAACATATTGTGCCCTTGCATTCTCACCTGGTTAGGGCCTGAATGTACTGTAATCTCTGCTGTCAATCGGCAAGTTTTCCACAGAGAAATACTTTAACACGGTCCTCATTTATGGGGGATCAGGACAAAACATGCGAGGCATTACGTCTGTGCCAGGAACGGTATCCCGACTGGCGACACCCGGCTGCTACGACATTCTGCCGTGTTGAAATATGCCTACGGACAACAGGCGTGATTTCCGACCAGCCACCAGTCTTGATAGGCCTGTTACATCTGGCGAAACAGAAGAGACTGTTCTGGAAGCAGCTAGTAATAATCCACACAAGTACAAGGGCGGTTGTACGGCAGGTGAACACCAGCCAGCCGTACGTTTGGTGAATACTGCATGAACATAAATTTCACCCATACCATCTTGATCTCCATGAGCGGGATTTCGAAAGTCTAATGGAGATCTGTCGGTGTCTATTAGGCAGGCATATCTTGTACTCGGACGAATCGCGCTTCCACGCTAATGGCAACGTCAATCGCCACAACATGCACTATTGGAGTCCGGACAACCCTTACTTGGTGCGACAGGCGGCCCATCAAGCACGATGGGGAGTGAATATTTAGTGTGGAATCTTGGGGGATCGCCTGAATGGACCTTAATTCTTTGAGGGCCGTTGGACGGGCCCACGCTACCTGCACTTTCTGCGTCAGGAACTCCCACTGCTGCTGAACGATGTTCCCTTGCATGATCGTTTCACGATATGATTGCAACAGGATGGAGCCCCACCACATTCGACTTTACCCGTTCGTAACCGTCTGGACGAAGAACTGCCAGGAAAATGGGTAGGACGAGGAGGCTCTGCTTCTTGGCGGGCCAGATCACAGGATTTAACGCCGTTAGACTTCTTGTGGAGATATTTGAAGAACGTCGTTTACACTCAAGCGCCGGAAAATACCGACCAGCTCCGGCAACTCATCACGGACGCTTCCGAGCAATTACACCTGGAATGCTTCGGCGCGCAAGACGATCTATTGGACACCGGGCCCGAATGTGCATAAAACAAACCGGTCATCACATCGAGCACTTGCTGTGATAAAACAATGTCAAGGCCGTTGTGTTCTTATTATTTCCGGTCTGTGTGTGTCCGGCCTGCTAACTAATCGGTCCTTCTTAGGGCCACAAACGCATTCATTCACACATAATTTGCATGAATGCGGGTATTGAACTTAAATTGCGTGCGCTACGTATTAAAGAAATATTTCACAAACGTGTAATCTTCGCCTCGGACTTGAACCTCCCACTTGACATGCAAGCCCGCTCCACCACGTCTTTACCAACTACACTACGATTCCGTACGGCACACTGAGCAGCTTATAGCATGTATTAGGTTTACTGCGGTCACAATATCAATCTAGTTTTTCGCCGGCGTGTCAGATTCTTATGATCTAGAAGGTATACGCATGTCTTCCAGTATTTAATACGAGTATAATACTTCGGCGTTCTATCATGGTGAGGCGGTAAGTACCAAGATAACCGGTTGTGTTGTCTGAGCATACCGGCAGGGCAGATGTTTTCAGGACGGAACGAATATTGTTTGCTGCATAAAACCACATTGGAAGGGGCGGCTTAATCACGCTGTGTATTTTCCACTCTGCTTGTTCTAAATGTTGAGATTCCAATGTAGTGTGGATTTATTTTAGGAATTGTTCTGTTGCCTGCAATTGATCGTGCATCGTATGTGCCCACAAGGCGACCACCCTCGTTGAAAATTACAAAACCACATTATTTGAAATTTCCGTGGCATGCGCCCATAACATTACTCTCTTTCACAATTTAGCAAGAGTCTGGGGGATGCTAGAGGCTTGTTGGCCGCTTCGTGGCCCTAACCTAGGGGCTTATGTTACCCAGACTCTTTCGCTTGCCACCAGCACAATGGTTACTAACCGGACCACACCAACTCAGATCAACGGTCTTACCACTGACGCGGTCTTGTATAGACAGTCTTGGAAGCCTTGTAAAACACGCTGTGACATTGTACGAGCCGTACCACATTGGATATGCAACCTACGTTTCGTGAAGTCTTAGCGGAAGCTTACTAGAGTTCACTAGAGCAAACACATAGTGCTGGTGAAAGTTACTCACGATTTTTTTTTTAATCATTTCATTTCAGGTATAAATATCTATTTTCACAAGAAATGAATCACAGTTAAAAACATCGATTTTTAATTTTTATCCATTCTGTGACAAGAGACCACCGGCGTTATAACTCCTCGTCCACTAATTAAACGATCATTCACATTTTAGGAATATAAATTATTGGAAGTTCACGACTAATACAGCATCGCAGCAAGACAACTTGCACAATACATACATTAATAGGCATAAGAATGCTACAATGAAATTCGATCGTAGTTCCCAGTCGCGAAAAAGATAAAAAGAACACTACCTCCTTACAGCAAGCTTGGGAGAAAAATACCATTCCATCCGTAGTGAAAGAGGGATCCCTTGTGATCCACTGGTTCAACCAGTAGAACTTCAACGATATTTTTCGGGCATAGCTTTAGACACACTACGACTTATTCTTCTTCTTCTTCTTGCTGTTGTTATTCGCAATAAATCTCAACACGTTCTGAAGATAAAGCGTGAGAGTACAGCAGTTCCCATCGAGACGGAGGTGGATATGGGTTGTGCAACATAGTTCGAAGTTGATTGGTTCTCGCATATGTCTTGGAGGGGTTGAAGGCTTCAAGGTCAAAGTTACTTGTTTCTCCTGATGGAAATTTCCCAAGCACTATTTCTGGTGATATTCGGGAATTTCCATTAGAGAAGGTCAGGCTAAAAATAAACACAAAGAAAACGAAAATGATGATCGTTCAAAAGAAGAAATTCGACTGTGAAAAAATAGATCAGGTTAAAGAATTTTGTTATCTGGCTAGTGTTATTACCAATGATAATCAGTGCCTGACAGAAGTCAAAAGAGGAATTGCTATGGCAAAACAAGTGTTTTAAAACAGGAAAAATCTATTGTTAAATAAGCACATAGGAGCTGAAACCAGGAAGAAATTTGTTCAAACTTTTGTTTGGAGTGTGCTAACTTACGGTTGTGAGACCTGGACTTTGGGAAAACAAGCGCAATCAACACTGGAACCTGATGAAACGTGGTTCTGCAGAAGACTGACAGGGACGAGTTGGACAGAAAAGAAGACTAATATCCAAATCTTGAATGAAGTTAATGAGAAACAGACCTTAATTTATTCAATAGAGCAAAGGAAAGCTAAATTTCTTGGACACGTCCTACGACATGACACCTTTCTCCAGAATGTATTCGAAGGAAAGGTCCTAGGGAAGAAGTCGAGAGGAAGACCACGTATCTCATACCTTAGGAACATAATCACTCAGCTGGGTTTTGGTTCCTATGTCACGATGAAAAGGACTGCTGAAGACAGTGGGATGTCGCTGCAGTGACAAGGCTTAGCCTTTAGATAATGGATGGATGGATGGATGGATGGATGGATGGATGGATGGATGGATGGATGGATGGATGGAGGGAGGGAGGGAGGGAGGGAGGGATGGAGGGAGGGATGGAGGGAGGGAGGGAGGGACGGACACATATTGAGAATTGAGAAGATAATTCTTTCGAGCACACTAGCTACAATATAATACACTGGAAGCAACAGGCTTCTTTAAAAGGTAGTAAAAAAAGGCATCAAGTAGGCAATTATACTCCAAATAGGCACAACTCCTGAAATAGGCATTTTAGGCACAATAAAACCCACAGGCAACACAAACCCATTTCCTCACATAGCGGTTCTAATCACGGGCGCCAGCCAAACTCGTGGTATTTCTCACATAGTGGTACTAATCACAGGTGACGTAGACTCAAGGTGTTTCTCATGAAGTGATACTACTCAGAGGAACCGCAGACTCATTCAGAACACAGGGAAACCGACCACTAGAATTCACATGATAACACTTATCCCAAGCAACGGCCAGACCCATTTCTCACATAATGGTACTGGTCTTATGTGACGTAGACCCATGGTTTTCCCGCAAAGTGGTACTAGTCGCAAGTAACGTTAACCCATGGTGTTCCGCACTTAATGGTATTAACCACAAGTAGTCTCATGGTCATAATGTCAGCATCCCTTGGTCGTCCCATTTAGTTGCCTCCTACGACAGGCAGAGGATACCGTGTGTGTATTCTTCGCCTGCGTCCCCCACCCACACGGGGTGTTTGTAAATGGAATGAAGTGATCTCGGAAGATGGAAGTATGGAATAGCACACCGTCGACTTTCAAAATAGCTTTTGGTAGACATTATTTTCAACTAAAAATAAGAAATATAACATTTGTGATACGTATGGGCCTATGAAGTTGAAGTTACATGACTTAAGGCAAGAATCACGGTATTGTATTAAGATACGAGTATACGTCCAATTCATTTCTATTTTTTTTTTTTTTGGTTTACGTCGCACCGACACAGATAGGTCTTATGGCGACGATGGGACGGGAAAGGACTAGGAGTGGGAAGGAAGCGGCCGTGGCCTTAATTAAGGTACAGCCCCAGCATTTGCCTGGTGTGAAAATGAGAAACCACGGAAAAACATTTTCAGGGCTGCCGACAGTGGGGTTCGAACCTACTATCTCCCGAATACTGGATACTAGCCGCACTTAAGCGACTGCAGCTATCGAGCTCGGTAATGCATTTTTAGAGGCCTCTTCGGTGTATGTCCCGGTACTTGACTCGAATTGAATCGAGTGCTCCTATTATAATATTTTCCACCCCCGTAGCTTTTTCATTTATAACCTGATTAAAGCCGCACTGACACAGATAGGTCTTATGGTGATGATGGGAAAGGAAAGGGCTAGGAGTGGGGAGGAAGCGACCGTGGACTTAAGTTACATCCCCACCATTTCCCTGGTATGAAAATGGGAAACCACGGAAGACTATCTTCATAGCTGCCAAGAGTGGGGTTCGAAACCACTATCTCCTCAATGCAAGCTGATAGCTACGTGATCCAAACCACACAACCACCTGATTGGTCACCTACGTAGCGTAACGATTAGCATTATTAGCTGCCGTCCTTGGAGTCCCGGGTTCGAATCCTGGTACTGCAAGAAATTTAAGAATGGCAGGAGTGCTGGTATGTGGATACAATGGTCCAAGCAGCTCACCTCGACTGGGGGTGTGCTTTGAAATAACTGCATCAGCTTGGGTGAGGACACGAGTTTACTTTTCTTATAATATAAATGTATTGACATACATTTTTGGCTCTCAGTATCCCGGGTTCGATTCCCGGCCAGATTGGGGATTTTAATCGCGTCTGATTAATTATTCTGGCTCGGCGACTGGGTGTTTGTGATTTTTGCAACACCCTCCTCTTTATATTCAGATAACACACTACACCATCAACCACCACAGAAACACGCAATAGTGTTTACATCCCTCCAAATAGGGATGGCGTCAGGAAGAGCATCCAGCCGTAAAATAGGGCCACCGAGCTCGATAGCTGCAGTCGCTTAAGTGCGGCCAGTATCCAGTATTCGGGAGATAGTAGGTTCGAATCCCACTGTCGGCAGCCCTGAAAATGGTTTTCCGTGGTTTCCCATTTTCAGACCAGGCAAATGCCGGGGCTGTACCTTAATTAAGGCCACGGCCACTTCCTTCCCACTCCTAGCCCTTTCCTGTCCCATCGTCGCCGTAAGACCTATCTGTGTCGGTGCGACGTAAAGCAACTAGCAAAAAAAAAAAAAAAAAAAATAGGGCCAAATACACATGTGCGACACAGTTTGCATCTGCGACCCCATAGGTGTGAGAAAAGCAGGAGTATGAACGATGAAGATATTAATATAAATTTATTTATTTATTTATTTATTTATTTATTTATTTATTTATTTATTTATTTATTTATTTATTTATTTATACGGGATGAGTATTTCTGCCATGAAAAAACGTAGGGAATTGGCTGTGACGATAAGGAGGATGGTAAGCCAAGAAATGTGGTCCTATACACTGTGATTGTTTGTTAATCAGAGCTTATCTACGTTGGAGGAAACGCGCGTCGTGTTGCGTTGCCTCTAACGTGCTGACGGAAGTCACTACCACCGACTGGTGTGACGTTGCTCTCGCCTGGCTCAGCAAAGACGTTGGGCGAGACGCTCCCATCAACAGCCTGCCCTTAGACTGCAATATGGAAAGGTCAAGTACAATTCCACTATACACATTTCTGATTAAACTGCGTACGTTGTGAATGTTACTGACAACTGACAATAGCCCTGGGATCATTAGATGTAGGCCTGGCTGTGCAATTGCTGCCCAAACAGCACAAAGTTGCAGTACAAAAGTGGTAGGGAATTGGACTATATATCTTGGTTTTGTTACCTTTCTTATAACTACCAGAATCACCCCACTGCCTCACCCTTACTTATTTTAGATTTTTGATTGCTTGGAACCCGTTTTCTTATTTGCTCATGATACTCGACATTACGAAAACCTGTAATCTCTCTTCCTGTAAGATTTCAAGTTATGTCATTTGATTATAGGGTTATAATATGTTCTTATGACTTACAGTAATTACTGTTAATGGAAGAATTCGATTTTCAAATCTCCGAATATTGAATTTTTGAAGTGTTACGTGGAGCACGAATAAACGCTCACGGCTGTCTTATATCGAATGGCATGTACCACGAACGGAGGACTATAAATCTCATAGAATTTTTTCTTGAGATCTTTTTTTGTGTGACGTGCTCTACTTCCATGTAGCATGACATACTGTGTAATCTTGGAGTAGCAAGAAACAAATCATATTCCGTTATTGATTCACGACAGAATCCTGGCCTCGTGCCTGTCATCCACGAAGGGAAATAAATTATTACATAAGCTCCTATTCAGGTGCTCTTATGCAACCTGTAAGAGGCAATGGTGCAGAGACTGTTTGACGGTAGTGCAGAGACCAGCAAACTGTGAAGTTAATAACCGAGCTCTTAGAGTAAATTAGATATGAGTGCGTTCCGAGCTTATCATGTCGCTGGATGTTTTCAACATGTATTTTCAACAAATGTTGGAGAATTTTGGTGTTTTTTAAGCCAATTACTTTTAGTTTCGACTCAGTTATTTATATTATGTAGAAGTTACCTTAAAAAGGAAATTATAAAAGAATTGTACATTAAAAAGAGGTACTTCGTTGCGTTTTGTCATGGCTGAAAGATTCACCTCGTACAATTAAATAATAGTAATAGTAATAATATTGCCTTTATGTCCCACTAACCACTTTTGTGGTTTTTGGAGACGCCGGGATGCCGAAATTTTTCTTTCAGGAGTTATTTTACGTGGCAATAAATCTACATACACGAGGTTCACGCATTTGAGCACCTTCGAATAACACCGGACGGAGCCATGATCGAACCTGCAGATTTAGGGTCAGAAGGCTAGCGCCTCAACCGTCTGATCACTTCATCTCGGCTACAATTAAATAAATTCGTAAATAAAATAATTATGTGGTTACTTTTCAACTATAATTTTGTTTTAATATGTTTTCTTTACCAGGTAGTTTATAAATGTATTTATTCATGCATTAGTTTCAACATTTCTAAAAACATTAAAAATGTATTAGTCTCTACTTAAGTACTTCCTGATATTTTGAATTCATGTTAGATGCTTACGTGATAGGCATTTTTATTATCTATGAAGGAACATTCATGAAATTTTCTGTCGAATGACTTGTATTAAATAGACTATTAAATAATTCTAATGGTGATACTCTAGGATTGAGAACCTCCAAGTCACATGACGAGTTTATTATTCCAGTATTCATCTCGGGCAAAACTACACTGAGGTAATCCACTCTGAAGTTAACTGCACATGGTACTAAATTCTAAAGGTAACTGCAGCTAAGCAAGAGAGAAATCCAAGAATAAGTTCACCGGATACTTCTATAAACCTGTTAGGTCAAAACGTGTAAGTTATTCCCCATCTAACCTAGTAATGATCTACGTAGGCTAATTTGAACAAACAGAACACTTGGAAAACTATTTTAAGGAAGTACACGTCTGTAAATCCCCGTAGAAAATAAATGATCTTTCAGAAGACACAAACGAAGTAGAAGAGACAATCAAGGGTCCCAATACATCAAAATATCCGCAAAAATTCAATTTTGTGGAAATGTTTAAGTACGGTATAGGTAAAGTACAGTAACAGCTCTAGAGATTTAGCTAACAGATTTGACGCACAGTGAATACCTGAGGAACGATGTGATTTACTGATCATCCATTGGATACACAATGAACGTCATTCTCCACTGTTAGTTGTTGGGATCTTCAGCCACGTGGAAAGGTAAGCGTCTAGTGACGAGCATGATGCACTTTACTTAACGCTATGGTGATAGTGAGGTACTGATCAAACTGAAAGCATTGCCTAAATATTCACAAGCAGCATAAGGTACGCCCTAACACACTCCAACACGAACTTTTCCGAAATGAGCGTAGTTACGCTGAAGAAAGCAGGTGGACTAAGCTTCTTTAACATGGGTATGCTTACCCGCCACTGTGGTCCTTACGTGCGTGAGGGTCGTATGATCAAACAGTTTCTCCTACAAGCGCTCTATTCTCCACACTGGCTGGCTGTATTGGTTTGATCACCACATGCATGGATAAAACAGTGCTATTCGTATAATGATGCCAAACAACAGGAATTCAACTTCCAAACACCACAGTCAAATCTAACTTCTTATGACAGAAATAATTGCTTTCAAGCAGGTGGCACTAGGCCTAAACCAAATGCACTCTTGTAAACCAAGACAAGATAGGAAATATCTGAGGAAGTTCTTGGGACCCAAAAATGTAATGAGGGACAGAGAACGTGAATAAACCAAAGGAGCACTGAAGACAGAAATTACAGAGTTGAACGATTTGTCCAAGAGTAGATATAGGAAACACGAAACTTATTTGAAAAAGCAGCAGCAGAAGAAGAAACAGGACGGACAAGAAGTGGATAGGAAATGAAGGAATACCTACAAAAAAACGAAAAGGAACAATTGGAAATCGAAATATCGTCGTTAAAGAATCTAAACTGTACGAGATGTTCTTAAAATTAAACAAGGTTATTTTTTCAACTTCCCATGTAGAGTGTCTTTTTAATAAATGCTGATGTATATTTTTAATTTGCTTTACGTAGTACCGACGAACATACTGCAGGTCCACCATTTCCCTTCAGATTGGTCACGCTTCCCAGCCACACATGGATATACAGTCCACCAAAACAATGTTCGTTGGGTTAATTTTCCTATGCATATGTTTAAAGGAAAATTAACCTTACCGATCCGTACTGTAGGAATGTATGTTTACTCACTCCTACAGTATTTATGGTTCATTTTCCTTTAGACTTTCGCATAGGAAAATGAACACAACGAAAGTTGTTCTGGTGGACTGCATAGCAATGTGTGGCTGGGAGGCGTGACCAATCTTAAGGAACGTAATGGACGGGACGAGCATTGTGGCATACGAAGTTTGGTTCCTTTACCGACAATAAGTTTTGCAGTTAAATATAGGGGAACGTTGAGATCCCTAACTTTGCCACGTGTAAAGGCGTATGTAAATACAAATAAATAAATAAATAAATAAATAATCGAAGGACGTAAAAGACGAGTGACAGCGTTGCTATCTTTTCACCTCAGTAGCCACGACTTGAATCCCGGTCAATGCAAGTGGGATTTATGAAAGTTCACGTCCTGCTATCTCGGATACCATGCAAAACTGATGGTCCTGGGGCTATGGTACTACATCAGCAGTCAGAGTTGGTAAGGAATTGAGTAAACGTAACTGAATTATTTCTAACGAATACAATGTTTAGAATGTATTTGTACTCGTTACTTTTACAAAACGTAATTTTTACTCGTAATTTATTCCTTGAAATAAAATTGTATTTCCAGTAATCGATGTGTACTGTTTATCCCACAGAAGCAGAAGAGGGAAAAAATTAAGTAATGTTGAAACATTTTCAGTTCTTGTATAACAGATCAGCAGATTCACCAGTGGTTTCAAAGACATATCCCACAATATCCACCACTGCAGGGGATGTTCTTAAAATTAAACAAAGTTATTTTCTCAACTGTCCATGTAGAGCGACCTTTCAACAAGTGTAGATGTACTTTTTTTCCATTTTCTTTATGTCATACCGACACACATACTGTAGGTCTTATGGTCACGATGGGATAGGGAGGGGCTGGGAGTGGGAAAAAAGTGGCCGTGGCCAGCATTGCATGGTGTTAAAATGGGAAATTACGCAAAATCGTCTTCAGAGCTGCCGACAGTTGGGTTCGAACACAGTTTCCGCTGAATGCAAACTGATAGCTACGTAGCCCAAACCACGCGGCCACTTGTTCATTAGATGTACTCCCCCCGCTCTCCCCCAGATGTTGAGGCTTAGCAATGGCAATTTTAAGAATAAATTAAGCCTATGTTGTCAAGTATATGGCAAATTATTTGAAATGCCAAAAGCCACTTATAAACCTTCAAAGTTCAGGTGTATGTGTCACGTTTAGTCGCACTTAGTGATGATAGCCACTTAATTCCTTCACGCTAATGAAGCACAAATAATAATAATAATAATAATAATAATAATAATAATAATAATAATAATAATAATAATAATAATAATAATAATAATAATTGTACCGGGCGGTACACCTCCACGCCGCTAATTCAAAAGGTGCGCCAGTTGAAACTCCTCTGCTGGAGGAAGTCTGAACTTGATTGACGGTATTAATTTTCTACTTTCTCAGAAGATGTCACTACCTGTAAATTTTGGAGTTTTAGAACTGTGTCATTTTTGATGTGTTTTTGTTTTGCTTGAAGTAAGAAGTGTGAACTTTCTCTTCTATAGGACACTACTGAAGAACTACAATAGTGCACCCTAGTGCGAAGAAAAAGAACTGTTCTTTGGAGAAAATTTTATTTCAAAAGTTTGTTCTTTGTTAAATTTCTTTCAGTCATTGGTTAAGTTGGCAATATTACCCCTTTCTTTCCCCTTGTTTTAAATCTAGCCAATCCCGAATTTCTGAAATTAATTTTCCACCAATAATGTGTTTCTTCTTCATCTTGTGTAGGGGTTTCTCTTTTTTCTCCAATAAAGTGATTGTGGGCGGGTGTTTTCATTCCCCTAACGCCTAGAACCTTCCGCGAGAGTATATAAACTGCTGATTTTAGGGTCTCTGAGCCACTTCTGTTCCATCTTTCAGTGTGTAAAGTACATAGCAGGGGGCGGGTAGCGCCTCTTTCTTCGGCGGCGGTCAACAACAAGGTAATGGCCGATTAATTACTTATTTTCTTGCTTGCTCAGCAGTTTAACTCTCGGGGCGGGTCCGTAGCTTTTCCCATTATGTAACCCTCCTTAAAATGTAAAGAAACTTGTATCTATTTCATCTTTTGAAACTGCATATCGGGATAGAGAGTGCTTAACCCTCTCGAGCTCCCAATCATAATGTTTTGAGGTGAACTTATTTTTCTCAACCTATTCTTCGTTAATATAATGTAAATTGTTCTTTTCTGAAGTCACCTCTGTAGTATGGGATTAGCCCTTGTATTAATGGCCTAGTGCCAAGTAGGTTTTAAAAACAAAGTGTATTAGGAGTGCAGATCGCCTCCTCTCAAATTGTTATTTTGGAGGTCATGTAATCAACCTTCTTTTCATTTAATAGACCTCAGTAGGTTGGGTATTTTACCCCTGTGTCTATGTCCAGTGAGGACAACTTGAAGGTGGAGTTTGGTGTGGCCTGGGAGAGGCTTAGAGTTGAGAGCGAGTGGCTCTTTTTGAAAATTGAGTGTTGTATGCCTCGTGGAGGCTTTTCAGTGTAATTTGGAGCAAGGGCTCCTAGGCATGAATGGGGTTTTCTGCCCCTCTGTTGAAACTTGTGTTTGGGGTAAAACTGAGCTGATTGCCCAAGCATTGTGAAGTCAGGGCGCGAAGCCCAAATCCTGTAAATATTGTAACTACCCTTTTGACTTGCTACTTTGTACCTGCCATGCTTGTTATCTCCTTATTTTGAAAAGAAAATATAACCTTGTTAAATTTTAAATTAATTTTACTTTCGTAGCTGGAGACCTATTCACACCCGCACCTTCCTTCACCTCTACCTACCACGGAAAGCTCCGTAACAAGTGGTAGCAGAGCGTGGTTGAATGGGTCTCATTTTAGCCCCTTTTGATGGCTAAATATTGTTCTGTTCCGAACTCTAACCATTTTCTCAGTTGCTGGAATTTTTGAGGTTTTCAAAATTGTTCTGTCACCATGCCTGGCCCTCGCGATGTTCTTCATCTTAACTATTTGCGCAAGGAGGAGTTGATCTATGAATTAACTATTAGAAATGTACAATCTGGAGGCACGGTTGCAGTAGACACAAACAAGCTTAGAGAATCCCTAGATTTGCCCATTTCCATCCCCAATTTGGGAGAGAAAGAAATTGACGACTCTCTTTCCACGATCGTCGAGAATATTACGGGGCTAGCTTCTGTAGTTAGTTTTTTTTGACGAAAATGATCCGTCTCCTAATCAAATTAAGCGTGTGCAAGCTAGGCTGTTTCATTTTTCAAATAGAGTTAACGATCTGTTGTCTCTAAAGTTGAATGACGTTCAGAAGAAGGAAGCTAGTACGCTGCTTGAAAATATGTCTGAATTATCTAGCAAGGTCACTCAATTGTTAACTGGGGAAGTTCCTCCCAAAACTGATCAACCCGCCACGTTGAATGCTGGGAGCGAGGAAGAGCCTCCTAAGGGAGAAGTCAATAGGATAACCGTTGCTGCTCAAACTATCTCTGCCCCATTAGACAACGAGTCTGAACGTCGTAACTCATTGACTAATGTACGTTCTGAATTAACTTCCTTGCCACTTAAACCTTTACCGACTATGTCACCCGGGTTTAGCAGCTTGCCTCATCCATTGGCAATGTTGCTCAGAGGTATCTCTAAGTTTTCCGTTAATACCACCAGTGAAGTAATTTCATTTTTAAGATTTCTAGTTGAATTTCAGGATCATGCCCTTGTGTTTTCTCTTTCTCCATGTCAAATTTTGCAAATTATCTATCCTTATGCAATTGGTATTCTCTCTGACAAAATAGTGAGAGCCATAGCTGAACTTTCATGCACACTTGCTTGCAAATTTTATTCCTGTTCGCGCGAGGTCATCTCTGATTCAGAAGTACTATTACCGTGTACAACGCTTGGATGAAAACTTGGCTGATTTCATACAGGATATTAAGTTTTATACTAGGGTGTTTGCCCTTCATTTTCCCGAAGATCAGATTGTACAGGCTATTGTAGAGGGAATTTCACCTCCCTATAGGTCATATTTGTGTTTCGCGGCGTGCCCGCAAACTTTCTCTGAACTTGAAGCATTGGCCGTCTCAGCGGAAGGAGTTAGATACGCAGATTCATTGCGTGTAGCGAAAGAACCCCCGCCTTCTTTTAGTAATACTCGGCCTCCACCTCGCCGACCAGTCACACCCCGTAAATGCTATGCTTGCGGGTCGCCCGACCACCTTCGGAACAAGTGCCCATTGCTCAAATCTAGTGGGACAAGGAATGGAGCTGGTTCATCACAAGGCTGTTTTAAATGTGGGGCTTTCTCACATATTGCCAAGAATTGTCCCAATTCGAATAGCACCCCCTCCTGCTCAACTTCTGGTGCAACTTCCAACAACAATATAAAGTGACTAGTGTCTTCGGCTGAGTCGATTAATCCATCTTCCCGAGACTCAGCCCCGGGTAAACAGATCGAAAAATCAGGGAACTAGCAATTTTCAAATTCATCTTTGGAATGCCCCAAAGAGTGTCTTAGGATTGCGGCAGATACTCCCGCACCGGTTCCTTTTCTTAAGATTGAGTTAAATAAGGAACCTGTAACAGCTCTCTTAGATTCAGGCAGTGTTTGTTCGATTATTTCGGCTGAATGGTATTCTAAATTGAAATCTGTTTGTAAACTACCTGACTATGTCTCATCTCCTGTTCAATATGTTTCGGCTAATTCATCTCCATTAGAAATTCTAGGTTCCGTACTGGTCAAAATTCGTATTTTTAAATTTACATGGAAAACCAAACTGTTTGTGGCTAAGCACTTGTCTTGTCCCATCATACTGGGAGCGGACTTCATTTCTCACACTGGTCTTGTGCTCGATCTTCAGAGTAAGTCGTGCACATTCAAATTTACGTCCAAATGTAAAATTCCCTTGTTAAAGTGTAATTCTGTGTCATGTTCATCTATTTCGCCTACCCAGGATGAGATGATGTTAGACCTTAGACATCTACCTGAGGAGCAGGCTGATAGTATTCGTAAATTATGTCAGTCATTTCCAGAGGTGTTCTCTGATACTCTTGGTGTTACTGACCTTATTGAATACAAAATTGAGGTCACGGATTCGATTCCTGTCCGTTTTCCACCTTATAGGCTATCTCCACCTAAAATGAAGGCTCTGAAAGAAATTATCGATCAGATGTTGAAGGATGGTATTATTAGGCCCTCTAAGTCAGCGTATTCTTCGCCTATTTTTCTAGTCCCGAAACCCCAAGGAGGCTTCAGGCCTGTCATTGATTATAGGGCTCTCAATCGGAAGGTGGTGTTACAATCTGTGCCCCTTCCCGACCTTCATTCTTGTTTTTCATGGTTCCGTAAGGCCAAGTTCTTTACTATCTTGGACCTGAATCAGGCCTATAATCAAATTCCCCTTGCCGAAGAGTCTAAACACCTTACAGCGTTTGCCACGGACTGGAACTTATACGAATACAACCGCGTGCCTTTCGGGCTCCCCACGGGAGCGGCTGTACTCACTAGGCTACTAGATAGGGTCTTCTCCGACATCAAATTTGAGTACTTATATCACTACTTGGATGATGTCGTCGTATTTTCAGAGACTTTTGAAGAACATCTAGATCATCTGCGAGAAGTCCTCGATCGCCTTCGTAAGGCTGGATTAACTGTCAAGTTGTCCAAGGTTGCCTTTGCTAAGCCCTCTATGTCATTCCTAGGGCATATTGTGTCACCTGATGGTGTAGCAGTCGATCATTCTAGAACACAGGCCATCCGTGATTTTAAACCTCCCAAGGACATTAAAGGTATCGCCAAGTTCATTGGTATGGTGAATTTCTTCAGGAAGTTTATTCCTAATTTCGCTAATAGAGCGGCTCCCTTAAACCTTCTTCGTAGGAAAGGCATCAAATTTGAGTGGGGACCTTCTCAACAAGCCGCTTTTGAAGATCTTAAATTAGCTCTCTGTAATGCCCATGTACTTGCTATGCCTGATTTCTCGAAGAAATTCATCGTCCAAACCGACGCGTCGTCGTCAGCAGTAGCTGCAGTCCTTCTTCAAGAGACTGAACTAGGGAGGCGACCCATCGCCTATGCATCTAGGACTCTATCGGCTCAAGAAGCCAAGTATTCTATCTATGAGCTCGAAGGGTTGGCAGTCTTATTTGCCTTAGAGAAGTTCCGTCTCTATCTGGAACATGTCAAATTCGACCTGGAGACAGATAATCAAGCCTTAAGCTGGGTCTTAGGTAGGCCGCGTCGTACTGGTCGTATAGCCCGTTGGGCCATCCGTATTTCTGCCTTCCAATTCGATGTCAGGCATATCAGAGGTACCGAAAATGTTGTTGCTGATGGACTCAGCCGTATGTTTTCTAACGACGTCGAGACCCATGAACCGGTCGGCAGTTCATCACCTTCCGAGTCCATACTATCTGATGTTAATGCCATCTTAACTGATGCTCCCATGCTCTTTAGGGATATCGAGAAATACCAACGTGAAGATCCGACGCTGGCTCCGATAATGGAAACCCTTTCTTCTGGGGAACATGTCGTCCCTTATGTTCTGAGGAATGGTGTTTTATGTTGCCCCTCGAGGCATGATAAGATGATGAAAGTTGTCGTTCCAGCTGTTCTTGTACCTATGATCTTCAAGTATTATCATGAGACCCCATTAGGAGGGCATCTGGGAATCTTTAAAACTCGTGAGAAGATTCGTGAAATGTTCATCTGGAAAGGTATGGACGGTGATATCCGTGAACTAGTGAAGGCTTGCAAACCCTGTTTGCTCAGTAAACCAACCATGTCCACCAAGGTAGGCCTTTTGTCTTCTCATCAAGCATCGCGCCCCATGGAACGCCTGTATATTGATTATGTAGGACCCTTCCCCCAGTCTAAGGGAAATGCTAACAAGTTTATCTTTGTATGCGTAGATGGCTTTACTAGATTTTCCTGGTTATTTCCGACTAAGCTGGCTACCGCTCAGTCTACCATTAATTGCTTAAATTCTATTTTTGCCTATTTTGGTCCGTGCCAATATATTGTGTCTGATAATGCTAAGGCGTTCACATCTAATCTTTTTCGTAAATTCTGTTTCGACTTGTCCATCTCTCATGTAACTACTTCTGCTTATTACCCTCAACCATCTCTGGCTGAACGGGTTAACCGTAATCTCAGGTCCGCGCTTATTGCCTATCATCATGAAGATCATTCCAGGTGGGATACGTCCCTGCAATGGTTAGCTTTTGCTTTGAATTCGGCGGTTCATGAATCACATAAATTTACTCCAGCCTCTTTGATGTTCAAGTTTGTTCCCAACACGCCGCTCTCTAACCTCTGGTCTCTGAGTGACATTCTACCCGAGACAATAGATCCGGACATCATTAAAGATCTTTGGAAGAAGGCTAAAGCCAATCTTAAAGTGTCTCATGAAAAGGTTAGGGAAAGGTATGATCGTGGACGGAGACCCACCCCTTTGAAGGTAGGTGACCAAGTTATGGTCAAGAACTTTGTTCCCGCGGGCAAGCTTGCCCCCAGATTTCATGGGCCTTGTATCATTCTCTATTTTCTTACGCCGGTTACGTTGTTATTAAGTAATCCAGCCACCGAGAGGATATTTAGGGTTCACCTGTCACAGGTGAAACCAGTGTAAATTTTGTGTCAACTTGCTTCATATAATCGTGAAGGGAATATGAAGGTTATATTTTTTTTTTTTAGTTTCTCTTTTAAGGCATTCTGCCCCTTCTATAATATTTTCTATATTTAAGCATTTTTGTAAACTCTCCCCGCTCCGTTAAACTGCCATTCTGTCCTTACCACGGCCATTACCACGCTCCCGTCTCCTGCTATACACACTGTGGCTTCCTCATATTAAATGCCATGGATATCTGCACGCCGCTGGCCCCTCAACCTCTCCACCAAGCCTGTGCCCTCAAAAGATGATGGTCCAACAATATTCTGCCGCCTAGCTTTAATGTTTCAGTGCCCCCGCAGCCGCGCGGCGCCGTGCCGCGACTGGGCTTGAGGATGGGCCCCCTCGACCCCAGCGAGGAAGACATGTGCACGGCGAGCCGGAGCTCTCCTCCCGGCCAAGGCTGATGTGCGGCACACGACCTGCTACTTGCCCGCAGCCTGTATATCTTCACCGCGGGCGCAGCGTGTTTCAACACCTCTGCTCCCCTCATAGTGCGGGCGAGCGGTATCTCAGGGTACTTGAGGGGTCCGAGCGGCCTCCTTTGGACGCAAGCTGCAACGGCCGGTCTGGCCATCCAACTTAATCAACATCAACTACATGGACAGTTACTATAAGAGATGACTACACTTGGGAATTCAACAACAAAATCTGGTGGACTTAGAAAATTTTTCCTCGATGTTAAAACTAAAGTTTTCCTTCTCAATTCAACTTCTACAACCTTAAAAACTTAACTTCTCCTGTTACAACAAAAATTTTGAAACAGAATCAAACCACATTAAGAAAATCTAATAAATTTTTCGGCAATCAATATCCATATCTACATCAAAACTTGGACCTTGTTTTCAAACAAATTTCATGTGTCACCCCTGGAGGAACTTTTGGGGGGGGGGGGGAGGTCTGTACCGGGCGGTACACCTCCACGCCGCTAATTCAAAAGGTGCGCCAGTTGAAACTCCTCTGCTGGAGGAAGTCTGAACTTGATTGACGGTATTAATTTTCTACTTTCTCAGAAGATGTCACTACCTGTAAATTTTGGAGTTTTAGAACTGTGTCATTTTTGATGTGTTTTTCTTTTGCTTGAAGTAAGAAGTGTGAACTTTCTCTTCTATAGGACACTACTGAAGAACTACAATAGTGCACCCTAGTGCGAAGAAAAAGAACTGTTCTTTGGAGAAAATTTTATTTCAAAAGTTTGTTCTTTGTTAAATTTCTTTCAGTCATTGGTTAAGTTGGCAATATTACCCCTTTCTTTCCCCTTGTTTTAAATCTAGCCAATCCCGAATTTCTGAAATTAATTTTCCACCAATAATGTGTTTCTTCTTCATCTTGTGTAGGGGTTTCTCTTTTTTCTCCAATAAAGTGATTGTGGGCGGGTGTTTTCATTCCCCTAACGCCTAGAACCTTCCGCGAGAGTATATAAACTGCTGATTTTAGGGTCTCTGAGCCACTTCTGTTCCATCTTTCAGTGTGTAAAGTACATAGCAGGGGGCGGGTAGCGCCTCTTTCTTCGGCGGCGGTCAACAACAAGGTAATGGCCGATTAATTACTTATTTTCTTGCTTGCTCAGCAGTTTAACTCTCGGGGCGGGTCCGAAGCTTTTTCCATTATGTAACCCTCCTTAAAATGTAAAGAAACTTGTATCTATTTCATCTTTTGAAACTGCATATCGGGATAGAGAGTGCTTAACCCTCTCGAGCTCCCAATCATAATGTTTTGAGGTGAACTTATTTTTCTCAACCTATTCTTCGTTAATATAATGTAAATTGTTCTTTTCTGAAGTCACCTCTGTAGTATGGGATTAGCCCTTGTATTAATGGCCTAGTGCCAAGTAGGTTTTAAAAACAAAGTGTATTAGGAGTGCAGATCGCCTCCTCTCAAATTGTTATTTTGGAGGTCATGTAATCAACCTTCTTTTCATTTAATAGACCTCAGTAGGTTGGGTATTTTACCCCTGTGTCTATGTCCAGTGAGGACAACTTGAAGGTGGAGTTTGGTGTGGCCTGGGAGAGGCTTAGAGTTGAGAGCGAGTGGCTCTTTTTGAAAATTGAGTGTTGTATGCCTCGTGGAGGCTTTTCAGTGTAATTTGGAGCAAGGGCTCCTAGGCATGAATGGGGTTTTCTGCCCCTCTGTTGAAACTTGTGTTTGGGGTAAAACTGAGCTGATTGCCCAAGCATTGTGAAGTCAGGGCGCGAAGCCCAAATCCTGTAAATATTGTAACTACCCTTTTGACTTGCTACTTTGTACCTGCCATGCTTGTTATCTCCTTATTTTGAAAAGAAAATATAACCTTGTTAAATTTTAAATTAATTTTACTTTCGTAGCTGGAGACCTATTCACACCCGCACTTTCTTTCATCTCTACCTACCACGGAAAGCTCCGTAACAATAATAATAATAATAATAATAATAATAATAATAATAATAATAATAATAATAATAATAATCATAATAATAATGCCATTAATCTTCCGTCTCACTAACTACTTATACGGCCTTGGGAGATGCCGGAGTGCTTGAATGTTGTCCCATAGGAGTTATTTGAAGTGCCAGAAAATCTACCGACACGAGGCTGACGTCTTTGATCACCTAAAAATATAACCTGACTGAGCCAGGTTCGAACCTGCTAAGTTGGGCTTAGAAGGCCAGCGCTCCACCGTATGAGCTACTCAGGCCGCCATGAATAACAAAATGAAGAGCTATTTATAAAAAGTAATATTGTATAGCCTGTTTCGTTTATTCATGTATGGGTTTCGACCTACTTATACTATTTCTCTAGGGTGATCTGTTAAGAATTCTGACAGGTGTTAGATTATTCGACTTTAGATATTTTCTGATTTCGTCCTCCACATAGTTGGAGGGTGCCCGCGTGTCCTTATGATTTGTTGTGTGGGTGAGAATTGGACAATATCTTGAGGCTCCTATATCACGTGCTTGTACCACCGGAGTTAACTTTCTCGGAATAGTCTTTCTTTGAAACTCCCACGCGCATGTTCATTCTTAATGTGATCGTTCCTAAAGCCACATTCAGCCTATCAATTCTGAAATACGGAGCTTTCGAGCTTCTTACCATTTCTGCAGCCAGCAGTCCAAGTCGTGTGTCATTGATGGTCTAATGCAGACTTTTAGGTATTTTTATTTTATCTTGACAGGAATTTTGCAATCACAGAACACTTCCGATATTTCTGGACTAATAATATTAATACCCACCTACGTATTGCAGTACACTCAAATACAAGCTGATTGTGGTGGTGTCCAAATCCGTAATCGTAAATTCGGTATGCCAGGGCCTAACTAACTGACCAATTCAGGAGCTTGTCATAGGTTGAATCAGTAATGCATATATCTCATATTTCTGTGCTTCGAACATTTTGATTGATGGTCATTGCCACTGCCTGGTTTCTCCAACAACTATTAATCAGCAGTCATAAACATGTGAAAATTAGCTTAGTACGACTTATCGCCTGAGTGAACACCATCCGACGACGTTGAGCTCAATTCCCGGCCATTTCGAGGATTTTAACTACGAATAGTTAAATCTCCTGGCATGAGTTCTTGGTGTTGTCATTCACATTAATACAATTCCCCTTGTTATTATTATTATTATTATTATTATTATTATTATTATTATTATTATTATTATTATTATTATTATTATTAAAATTAGACAGTCGTATCAGTTCAAAATTTGTAGTTCAGAACCTGTTTTCAGACACTAAGGTCCATCATAAATTATTATTATTATTATTATTATTATTATTATTATTATTATTATTATTATTATTATTATACATACATCACCATCATAGACCGTTATGACTTTAAGCGTTGACATTACAAGCATCTGGGAATTTCCTAAACGTCGCCACAATCCTCTATTTTCAACTAGTGTTGTGGCCTCATTTAGTTCTATACCTCTTATCTTTACATCGTTAGAAACTGAGTCTAACCATCGTCGTCTTGGTCTCCCTCTACTTCATTTACCCTCCATAACAGAGTCCATTATTCTCCTAGGTAACCTATCGTTCTCCATTCGCCTCATATGACCCCACCACCGAAGCCGGTTTATGCGTACAGCTTCATCCATCGAGTTCATTCCTAAATTAGCCTTTATCTCCTCATTTCCGAGTACCCTCCAGCCATTGCTCCCACCTGTTTATAACAGCAAACATTCTCGCTACTTTCCTGTCCGTCACTTCTAACTTACGAATAAGATATCCTGAGTCCACACAGCTTTCGCTCCCGTAAAGCAAAGGTGGTCTGAAAACAGACCGATGTAAAGATTGCTTCGCCCAGGAGCTGACTTCCTTCTTACAGAATATTGTTGAACGGAACTGAGAGCTCACTGCATTAGCTTTACTGCACCTTGATTCAATCCCACGTAATATATTACAATCCTGGTAGATCGCACCACCTAAACACTTAAAATTATCTACGTGTTCCAGCCTTGTATCATCAATCAGACATTCAATACCGTTGAATTTCTTACCTACTGACATCAGTTTAGTCTTCGAAAGGCTCATTTTCTTACCATACTCATTGCGCCTATTTTCAAGTTCCAAAATATTAGACTGCAGGCTTTCGGCACAATCTGCCATTAAGATCAAGTCGTCAGCATAGGCCAGACTGCTTTCTACATTTCCATCTAACTGAATTCCTTCCTTCCACTTGATACCTTTCAGCAGATGATCCATATAAACTAAGAATAGCAAAGGTGAACGATTGCAGCCTTGTCTAATCCCTGTAAGTACCCTAAACCAAGAACTCATTCTACCATCAATTCTCACTGCAGCACAATTGTCAACAAAAATGCCTTTGATTGATTTTAACAACCTACACTTAATTCCATAGTCCCCCTGTATGGCGAACATCTTTGCCTCGGTGCCCTGTCATATGCTTTCTCTAGATCTACGAATCAAACACAACTGTCTATTCCTCTCGTAACATTTTTGAATTACCCGGCGCATACTGAAAATCTGATCCTGACATCCCCTCTTTGGCCTGAAACACAATGGTTTCCATCCAACTACCTCTCAACCACTGATCGCACCCTGCCTTCCAAAATGCCAGTGAATACCTCGCCCGGTATACTAACCAATGAGATACCTCGATAGTTGTTGCAATCTTTCCTGCCCCCTTGCTTATAGATAGGTGCAATTACTGCTTTCGTCCATTCTCAAGGTACCTTACCAACACTCCAAGCTAATATTACTACTCTATGAAGCCATTTCATTCCTACCTTCCCACTATATTTCACCATTTCAGGTCTAATTTCATCTATTCCTGCTGCTTTATGACAATAGAATTTACTTACCTTCCCTTCCACTTCCTCAAGCGTAATTTCACCAACATCATTTTGCTCCTCCCCATGAGCTTGGTTGTCCGCGACACCACCAGGAATATTTCCTTTGCATTGAGAAGATTTTCAAAATATTCTCCCCACCTGTCCAGTGATTCCCTGGGATCAATTATGAGTTCACCTAAATTACCCAAAACGCTGTTCATTTCTTTTTTCCCTCCCTTCCTAAGATTCTTTATTACTGTCCAGAAAGGTTTCCCTGCTGAGTGATTTAGGCTTTCCATGTTATTACCAAAATCTTCCCACGACTTCTTTTTGGATTCAACAACTATTTGTTTCGCTATGTTTCCTTCATCTACGTGCAATTCCCTGTCTGCATCGGCCGTTGTTTGGAGCCATTTATGATAAGCCTTTTTACGTTTACAAGCTTCTCCCACTTCATCATTCCACCTAAATATTCGCTTTTTCCCAACTTTACACTCAGTTTTTCCTAGGCATCCCCTTTCTGTTTCTCAAACAGCATCCCTGTATGCCACCCATTCCCTTTCTATATTCTGAACCTGCTTACTGTCCACCGTTCCAAACTTCTCACTAATCATATCCATGTACTTCTGTCTAATTTCCTCGTCCTGCCCATTTTTCTCTCCTATTGGTTTGCGGACAGATTTCACTTTATCTATCCTCGGCCTAGAGATACATAGTTCGCTACAGATCAGATAGTAGTCTGTATCATCAAAAAATCCCCGGAAAATCCGTACATTCCTAACAGATTTCCTGAATTCGAAGTCGGTTAAGATATAGTCTATTATGGATCTGGTACCCCTAGCCTCCCAAGTGTAGCGGTGAATAGCCTTATGCTTGAAGACTGTATTCGTAAATGCTAAACCCGTACTAGCACAGAAGTCCATTAAACGGTTCCCATTCCCCTATCTTCCATATCTTCCCCATATTTACCAATCACTGTTCCGTATCCTTCAGCTCTATTTCGAACTCTCGCATTGAAATCGCCCATTAGCACTATTCTATCCTTGCTGTTGAACCTGGCTGCGATGTCACTCAATGCTTCATAAAACTTGTCAACTTCATCCTCATCTGCACCCTCACATGATGAATACACTGAGATAATTCTCGCTTTAATTCCTCCAACTGCCAAATCTAGCCACTTCATTCGCTCATTTACGTGCCTAACAGAAACTATGTTGCCTGCAGTGGTATTCCTGGTGAACAGCCCAACCCCACACTCTGCCCTTCCCTTTTTAAAACCCCTTAAGTACACTTTATACACTCCTATCTCTTCCTCAATCTCCCCCCTTTATCCGAATAGCATTTACTCCTAGCATATCCACATGCATCCTATTTGTTGACTCACTCAGTTCTACTTTCTTTCTTTCATAAGCCCCATTAATACTGATAGCTCCCCATCGAATTCCATTTCGTTCGCTAAGTAGTTTCCAAGGAATCCCTCGCCTGTCAAATGGGAGTCGGACTCCATTACTCCCATAGGTCCGAGGCTTGCTTAATATGTTTTGAGCTCGCTAAATTCATGAAGTAGGATGCTACCGTATTTACACACAGTCGAAGTGAGGATCTCTCCTCAAACGGTTTAGGGACCATCGGTGGATTGTATAGTCCTAGTCGCTCGAGCACAAGGAGGATCATGACTCAGAATATGTTCGAGATGCCCACTCCCATTCCATAGCAACTGGTATCCCGACCATTATTATTATTATTATTATTATTATTATTATTATTATTATTATTATTATTATTATTATTATTATTATTACCGAGCTCTATATCTGCAGTCGCTTAAGTGCGGCCAGTATCCAGTATTCGGGAGATAGCAGGGGTTTCGAACCCCACTGTCAGCAGCCCTGAAGATGGTTTTCCGTGGTTTTCCATTTTCACACCAGGCAATTGCTGAGGCTGTACCTTAATTAGGGTCACGCCTGCATCCTTCCCAATCCTAGTCCTTTGCTGTCCCATCGTCGCCGTAAAACCTATCTGTGTCGGTGTGACGTAAAGCTAATAGCAAATTATTATTATTATTATTATTATTATTATTATTATTATTATTATTATTATTATTATTACATTTTTACAAATTGCTTTACCTAACACCAGCACAGGGTAGGAAAGGGCTAGGAGTGGGAAGGAAGCGGTCTTGGCCTTAATTAATATACAGCCCATCATTTGCCTGGTACGAAAATTGAGAACCAAGGAAAACCATCTTCAGTGCTGCCGACAGTGGGGTTTGAACCCAGTATCGTCCGAATGCAAGCTCACAACTGCGCGTGATAAAATTCAGCCAAGATGAAATAAATTGTAAATAAGAAAAAACGCATCGCAGACTGTAACAACCCATTGCTATACCTTTAAAATTAAAGTGTTACATACTATTGGGAGGGCTGGTTGGATATGTTCAAGATATGTGAATTAGCTTGTTTTAAATAAATTTCAATCACTGGTGATGGACGTTAAAGTCTGAAAACCGGTTGTGATCTAAAAATTTGTTTGCTGATATGTGTGTCTAATATTAAGTACACGACTATCAGCATAGTTTTAATATAACTTTGATATTTTATAATGATTAGAACACTTCCCTTCATCTACTTAAAACTCACCACATTACTAAGCACCACAGAAACACTCAACAACATTGAATATATCCTCCACGTATGGTTGGCATCAGGAACGTCATTTGGCCGTAATACTGGGACAAATCCACATCAAATGCCAACACTATAAAGTAGGAAAAATACCAGGAATAATAAAATGAATGCCTGAATTTCTCGCATACGACGTATCTCAGAAGTGGACGCATATATCCCATTTAAGCATGCGGCCATTGTTCTAAAGAAACACCGATTTTGCAAATATAATTACAGTCAGTAAAGCTGTGAAACAAGAAGTGGAATGAAATTGCCATACCACACTTTTTTATATTATGTTATTATACAGTAAATTGGCAGATCATTTGTTGAGTGGACGAACTTAATATATTCGAGACAGATAGCACATATATTTCTGGACATTTATATACTAGTATAAAGTGATAAAGCTGAACCACAAAGACTTCGGTGGCAAGAGTGAACACCAACACCATCAAAATATTTAAAATATGACTGAATTTTATCCATAATATGATGCTGATGCTTGTACTTTAAATGAGCCTAACATCCATAATGCGGGGATTTTTCTTATTTCCCATGTAATTAGGACATGTGTGGGACGACTTGTTGATCTTGATGAGTAGGGTACTTGTGCATGTAAATATTCTGACTGAAATACACACTTCAATGATTCTGTGATGTTTCTGTGGAGTAATTACACAGAGGTGAACTCAACAGGTGTGTGATTAAGCCACCTGACTTCGAGACTAGTGGTTATAGGTCTGATCCGAGTTGATAGGTGGGAATTGTGAGTGGCAATTCAGCAATCCCGGTCAGGGAATAGGGAGAAGGAAAGCCATAGATCAACACTGCCCGCAAGCCTAGGGATTCAGCAGTCACTGTGGGATCGTAACACTAATACTGCAAACATAAACCATGGTGGCCGCAGGTGAACGCCTAATTATGGCTGTGATCTAGTTCCCAGAGGAATAACTCATTTCCATTAGGTCATTTAAAATATTGCTGTAATTTTCTACCCAAAACAGCTTGTCAACATACCTTGAAGTACAAAAAGGTTAAATTCTGTTGAATAGAGTTGGATGTAAAGCTCCATAAATGAAATAAGAATACATTAATGTTACAACTGCCGTGTCCATCTCCGTAAGAATCCTTCCTAGTAGGTCCAGGTTTGAATTGCAGTTCGGTCACTAAATCCAAACTGGCTTCAGTCTACCAGTTACGTCATCTCACGAATGATTCTGGGACAGATTGACTGATACAAAATTAATTCACCTACATACAGGCCATTGAAGTGGACTAACAGATGGTAAAGTCTTCTATATTCCGTAGCTTCGAAAGTGGGAAATTTATAAATTAAAACGAGAAAAAATATTACAGCCAAAAACTGGAAAATGATATCGAAATAAACCAATCTCTTCCAGAACAGCTTGGGAATCATCAAATCTTGATCTAATGAGAAGCGACTCCATGGGTATATTGCTGCATTTTAATATTAATTTTACGTCCCACCGACACTGATAGGCATTATGGCGACGAATAGGTAGGAAAGGGCTAGAAGGAATACGAGGGAAGCAATTGTGGCCTTAATTAAGGTACAGACGTACATTTTGCCTGGTGTGAAAATGGGAAACCACGGAACACCATATTCAGGGTTGCCGATTGTGGGGTTCGAACCCACTATCTGCAGGGTGCAATATGATAACTATGCGACTTAAACCGCACGGCCACTTGCTCGTTCTGTTTTACTCTAATAATGATTGTTTATTTTTTATTATAATAAAATGCTATTTGTTCGGGGCGTCGACCTATGAAGATCCTTTGCCTCTACTTGCACCATATGTGAGGAACCTGCATGTATTATGTAAATGGCGGAAGTGTACAGTGTTGAATATGAGGAGAGGAACGTTAAGGACGACACAAACACCCAGTCCCCAGGCCAGGGATATTAATCATTTACAATTAAAAACCACTGACCCGGACAGGAATTGAACCCGAGGCCACCAGGTGATAGGCGGACACGTTGCCTCCTACACCGCGGAGCCGGACAATAATGACTGTTAATGTATGTGTATTCTAACATCATCAGCGGAGAATCAATGAAATAACTGGTGTCACCTGATTATTTCTGTCTTGTGACATAGCGTTTGAACCGTTTAGTAAGGAGACCTCTAGAATTTTCTTTCTGTTGAAATGTCTAGGTTTAGATGTTGCCTTCGAGGAGACTGGTCTTAAGCATCTTACTTTACTAAATTTCAAACCGCTTGTATATAGAAGCAGACCCAGATCTAGACTTCCAGACATTTCTACTACAAACGCTCTCTTAGAAGACGAATTTTAACATGCTTAGCTCATATAATTAATAATGGCAAAAAGCTTGGCCTTCAAAATGCCGAATATAGCCCTATATCCTTGAGAAACAAGCCAGTTATACCCCGAGCAATATGGACGACCTCTGTTCAATCCGGACTGACCACGGAAGATGCAGAAATACTTCGCTTAAGTACAGGCAAATGTCCGTATCAAAATGTGACTGAGGGGTTGAGAATCTAACAGTTTACAAGGAAGCTCGAAAATCATTCAGGTTAAAGGCTTGAATGCGTATGAACAATCACGTTCGGTATTTAAACACTACCTAAAAAAATATTGAAATGCATCTATTAAGGTACACCTTAGCATTTTTTAGACGATGTAATTTATTATTAATATTAGTAGTGATACGAAAGAAACTGTCTATTAATACATTTCTGTTAAGCTAATTTTAAACTGAAAATTTATTTTTGCAATCCACTGAAGTCTACTGGGTTTCTAGTAGCCATTTTATGAATCACTAGCAAATGTACCCGTGCTTCGCTACGGTATTCCACATTGTATTCGAATATTAAAGTAAATACTGCGCATGCAGTAAATATGATTGTTTTAAAATTGCATGTCTCTTAGCGTTATCCGAGAAACAGCATGGGCAGGTCCCCATCCCTGATGATAACGACAGGCTTACTTGCCTACTGCCATTCAAAATCGAGTTGGGAAGTTTACATTATAATGGCAGGCCCCATTGCCTACTGCGTGGTCACAATCGATTTGGGGAGTTTTCGTTAAAACGGCAGGCCCCCTTTCCTACTTCCAGACAAATTTCATTTAGGAGTTTTTTATTGTAATAGCAGGCAACTTCCCTACTACCAGTCAAAATTGAGTTGTGCAGTTATCATTACAATGAGAGGTCCTTTTCCTCCTGCCAGCCAGCTTACTGCCAGTCACACTGAGTTGGTGAGTTTCCATCAAAACAGCAGGCCACTATCCCTATTGCTAGTCACATTTTAGATGGGTACGTTTGTTCATAATGGCGGGCACCCTTAGCTACAGCCAACATCATTCGGGTAGGAGAGTTTTGAAGAAAATTGCACGCTCCCTTGCCTTCTGCAAGTCAAATCAAGAAGTGAATTATTCATTACAATGGTAGGCCCTCCTTACTAATGAACGTTACACAGGAGTTGGAGAAAGACCCCATTCCTACCGCCAGTCAAAGTCGGTGTGGGGAGTACTGATTACAATAGCATGCACACCCTTTCTCGACCGCTACAAATCGACATCATTGAATATATATAGATCGACATACGAAAGTATATGCATGTTTGAATTATTGCAGACCTTCATTTACAGATTAACTGCTGCTAAACGGCACGTCATATCGACAAAGGATTGTACCATAAGACGCAGTACTTAGTGGTCTAAATGGCTGGTCCTATGATATTTTCTCGCATCTCATCTATTCATGGGTCAGATTGAGTTAGAAACGTTAAATACCTTGAAATTTGTGTAAGATTATCTTACAATGCGTTACTTTTGGGAATTATGTGACATAGCATTTGGCTCACATATGGGTATTGGGTGGGCCAATGTTCGTGTAGAGTTTGATGATTCTATCTTCCCTGTAAGTGACTGAAAGTATGAATTATGCATGTAAAAAGTCCAAGTTTACTTAAAATAGAGAAATATAGACGAATCTAACGTATAAGGGATACAGATACGACGAAAAGTCATAAGACCAAGGTTGAAAATCACTCCAAATTGAACGGAGATTGTGTCTTCCGTTTTGTGATAGAACGTACCGTTTAGCCGCGAAATACTTCGAAACGAAGGTCTGCACCGTTATTAAATTGCCTCCATATTTCGATATTCTTCGGCATAACAAGTGAAAAAAGTTATGAGATCTTGAAAGTTTTCTGTATGTTACCGGCTAAAACGTAAATTTTGCTTAATTTCAGTTTTCCAATTCGTGTGACAGATTGTGAGGGAATCTTGATTTTGGGCGAGGGGGTATAAAATTTAGGACTTTCAGGAAACTATAGCAAAAAATATGCAGACGGTCATTATGGCCCCTTAAACGGAAATCTTTACGAAAATTTGGCCAAAATAGTCAATGCACAGCCACACAGTCTTTACGATATGATTTATATAGATAGATAAGGAATCCGCTCCCCTACAGGGTGAAGCGAAATTCGTGCACTAGGGCATCGCAGCGCGACTCCTCACATGCCAGCAATAAAAAAGTGTCTCTTACAAAAGATCGTCCTGCGAGTATATCCTGCCGAAAAAGAACGTTGAAGAGTGGCAATCTGGCAACACTGTAACTACATGTAGGGTAACTACCTCTGTCAGCATATACTTGTCGTGCTGTACAGTTGGTGCAGTGGGTAGAGTTTTGGGTTAGTATGCAGAAGGTCGAAGGTTCGATCCTGGGTTGAGGCGCACTTTTTTATTTGCTAATTTCCATCGGACATTACTTACTGTAATACAGTAAGACACGGTTTCTTAGGTCATATGTATCCTACATTTACAAAATTTAGTAACGCTGAACACGTAACGCATCTAGTAGATGAAGTGGTTCGAATAAATTCACGCTCACGACGTGGAAAGGGCGTCTTTCAAAGCTGACCAATGAAAAAGAATGTTCGTGCATTTCTAGGATCGTAGTATTTAAGATCAAATGGTTTCTAGAGGACCCGCTGCAATCGCTGTTGACGATTAAGATGACAGATACCATACCACCTGGACTACATTTACGAAATAAAAAACATACGCCTTAAACCAGGATCGACACCCTCGACCTCCTGCATGCTAACCCAAAACTCTATCCACTGCACCAACTGCACAGCACGGCTAGTATGTGCTGACAGAGGTAGTTAACCTACATCTGGTTACAGTGTTGCCAGATTGCCACTCTTCAACGTCCTATTTCTCCCGGATATACTAGCAGGACGAACTTTTGTGAAATACATTTTTTATTGCTGGCATGTGAGGAGTCGCGCTGCGACGCCCGAGTGCGCGAATTTCGCTTCACCCTGTATAAAACCTTTTGGGCTGTCCGCTGTACTTAGCCTGAGAAACCGACCTTTCATGATATCTCCCTTAATAATCCTCTTGTTGAAAAATGCACATAAGAAAAATTAGAATTGGATTTCCGTGAAGTTTGGCCGATTTCCAGTCAGGTTGGTCTTGTACTTTATATATTGTGGGAGGGTAAAATCATCATTTCATTTCCCTATAAAACCCCAGTCATTTCCGGGAATTTGAAATGGCATTGACCTTAAAACCTGCCCTTGGACAGGTGGATGATAAATATAAAGTTTGGTTCAAATATCTCCAGTAGTTTTCGAGTTGTAAGAAATACGCCCTACACGCACCCGCTCTTGCGTTAAGTTCAGTGGGACTTGTACCGATAAATGGTCCGCTAATGATATCTCCCTAATTAATCCTGGTATCGAAATGATGCACATGAGGAAAAAGTTTAGAAATTAATTTTCATTAGGGCAGGCAGATTTCCATTAAGTTTGGTTGTGTATATTCTGAGGGAGTGCAAAATCACAGTTTTCGTTTCGTAAAAATCCCCTGTCACTTCAGGGATTTAGTAAAAAGTGTTTGCGCTAAAGCCTACCCAAGGACAGGTGGAATCTAAATATGAAGTTTGGTGGAAATATATCCAGTAGTTTTCGTGTTATAGAAGGACAGACAAACAGACAAACCGACAGACACCAAAGCTAAAAATTATGCTGATGGTCATTATTACATCTGAAACTGTACGGAAATTTGGCCAAAGTAGTCAATGTACAGACACCCGGTCGTTACGATTTTATTTATATAGATAGATTTAACTCTTCGTATATGGTTTTGCATATTTAGTGCAGGTTGTAGTATTTTTATGTATTGCTGGAGACTAATGATTCCATGACTGATGTTACCCGTAGTGTAATTGTATAAAACTGGCATACAAAGCAAAGCAAAGTCACCTCCGTACAGGCCATAAAGGCCCTTAGAGGAGTGGAAGGTAAAGGCTTCCTCAATTGTTAACCTGGGCACGTGATGGGGTTGCGTGGTTAGCTCTACGCTCGGCCGCCTTTGCCCCAGGAATTAACCTGGTACTCATTTTTGGTGTAGGCTGAGTAAACCTAAGGGCCATATGCAAAACTGGCATACACTTCATAATATTAATAACTATTTCTCTGTGCAGTTGAATCGGGATGAGGAGCTCAGATTGTAGAGCGCAGTCTGCTGTTCGTAAGGCGAGAGGTCTGATCTGGGCTCAGTCTGGTGGTATTTGAGGGTGTTCAAATGCGTCAGCGTCGTGCCATGAGAGCGTTTGTAAAATAACTTCTAGGATAAACATTTTCGCCACCTCGGCTTCTTCACTAAAGTAGTTATGTGGAACATACAGTAAATCCAGTAACAGTAGTATTAATATTTTCCTCACGCAGACTCAAAAAATCCCACTTTAACTCTCATGTCGGGATATAAATCCTAAATTTCAGAGCCGGGAATCGAACCGAGTGAAGCCAATACGGTGACTCGCAGATGTCGACGGTGGTATTAGAACAAAAGTAAATGTGCTCAAGATTTCCCTGAAAATCTATCCTCGAGATTTATGTCATCTGTTGTTACGTGCTAACATGTAAACAGAATAGAACATTAAGGGCACTCTAAAGCTACTTTTGATAATCCTTCTGCTCTGGCAACTCTCCAAACTGTTTGTTTGCTGTTAGCTTTCCTCATTTGTTTCTCACGAACACCTAAAGTTAATGGTCTCCGAGCAGGTAAATTTACGACCGGTCTTTAAAAAGGAGCACGTTTTCGTGGACATCATTTTATCTGTAGAAAAGTCCTTCAGTAAAGAAAACACCTTTGCTCCAACCATACAGTATCCCGCGGATCGAATCGTGGTTCGATAGAATCACGGTTCTTCAGCCAGAATGCAGGGATTAGTACGAAGTTAAATTATTGGATTTGCGTCGATTAAGGCTGCCTAAGTTAATAATGTTGTGTCTAATGAAATGGCCTAATCGTTTTCTAAGCTGCTTATTGAATCGAATGTCAACTTTACAGTCTTGTTAAGTTAAAATTCGGAACAAGGAATAAATCCATAGAGAAAGATGAAGAGATGGATACAAGTAATGAGGATACGCTATCTTTAGATCTCTAAGCAGGTTCCTGTTTTTTATAGACTTTACGTCGCACCGACACAGATAGGTCTTTTTTTTGCTAGGGGCTTTACGTCGCACCGACACAGATAGGTCTTATGGCGACGATGGGATAGGAAAGGCCTAGGAGTTGGAAGGAAGCGGCCGTGGCCATAATTAAGGTACAGCCCCAGCATTTGCCTGGTGTGAAAATGGGAAACCACGGAAAACCATTTTCAGGGCTGCCGATAGTGGGATTCGAACCTACTATCTCCCGGATGCAAGCTCACAGCCGCGCGCCTCTACGCGCACGGCCAACTCGCCCGGTACAGAAGGTCTTATGGTGACGATGGGACGGGAAAGTGCTACGAGTGGGTAGGAAGTGACCGTGGCTTTAATAAAAGTAGGCCCTATAGCCCCAGAATTTGACTGGTGTGAAAATGGGAAACTTGGGAAAACCATCTTTAGGGTTGCCGCCAGAGGGGCTCGAATCCACTCTCTCCCGAATGCAAGCTCACAGCTGCACGCCCCTAACCGCACGACCAGCTCGCACGGCGATTCCTGGAAATTACTTCATGAAGTATAAACGGATATTTAGGGGATTTGATTAGCTCAGTGGATTAGTTCCTGGCTTCCCACCCGGAAGGCCGAGGTTCGAATCGAAGTCAATCCTAGGTTGTGGCTTTCACCTCAAAAAATCACGGTCAAAACCAAAGTGATCCTGAGTGGCTAGAGTGACCCCAGAAATAACTGGGATAAGCTGAAGTAAGTTATAGTAGACTTAATGGAATTAGTCAAATTCACTGTTCTTTCAATGTATCATTGGTCGGATCCAAAGACACCGAGCTGAAAACTGACAGTGGAAGTTGTAGTTTTGAATTTTGAAATAGTGCTCTTTCGGCAAGTCTGCTCAGTTTTAGCTTGTAGAAGTATCTCTGTAGTACACAGTTGAACAAATTAGGGGAACATGTATTCGACCGTATACCATGCTCCACAAAACAATACCTCACACCCAGGTATATTACCAACTAAACATTTATTCTTTACCGTTGATGTGTACAAAAGGACATCGATGGATTCGCGTTCATTTTCAGAACACAAACGGAAATGTCCAAACTGTGGCGAAAACAAAGTGATAACAGTCCTCCAGGGTGGATATTTTCACAGTTGGACAGCTTCAGTATGGTGTATATCCTCCACGAGCATTTATCATAGCATGGCACCTGCGTGGCATGCTCTATATAAGTCGACGGAGGTCAGGTTGCGGTAACAGGTCCCATACTACAATGAGAGCCTGTTCGAGATCTTGGAGAGTCTGTGGTGGAACAGGACGTCCACGAACACTTTTGTCAAGCCTATCCCACACACGCTCGATGGGATTAAGGACGGAATTCACGGCTGGCCATTCCATCTCTTGAATGTCAAGTTCTCGCAAGAAAGGTCTGGTGATGCGCGCTTCATGAGCCCTGGCATTGTCGTGCATGAGTAGGGATTCAGGGCCAACACCGTATGCAGCAACCAACACATGCCGTAGCAGTATCTGCTCGATGTTCCCCGCAGCGCTAAGATTACCACGGACGACGACAAGATTGTACGGCCATCAACACTGATGCCACCCCACATCATCACAGAACCATGTCCAAATCGTTCGCCTTCCTGGACAATATTTGGCATGTACTTCTCACCACGGCGTCTCCATTTACGTTGACGTCCATCACGCTGTTTCAGGGGAAATCTGAACTCGTCTGTGAACACCACAGGTCTCCATTGGCAAAGTTGCCAGTTGACGTGGGTACGGGCAAACAGAAGGCGAGCTGTGCGATGTAGTTGCGTTAAACAGGACACTCGAACAAGATGTCTGGGTCGTAAGGACACTTTTCTTAACCTGTCTGGTCAGACACCGTGACTCCAATGACCCTCCTGAGGCCTTGTTGCAGTTCTCTGACAGTTGCTGAAAGACGTCGCAACGCACAGATGGTCAGATATCGGTCATCCTGTGCGGTTGTCATGCGTCCACGACCTTGTCAAACCCTCCTTGTGAACTGGCCTGTCTCACTGTATCGATTCCACAAGCGTTGTATAACTGACGGAGAGGCATTGAAATCCACAGCAACACGATGAAAAGTCCATCCTTCCAGGATCAAAGTGATGGCCCTTACGAATTGAACCTCGTTAAGATGTCTCATGGGATGCGCTGGTTGAAGTACAACGTGCTCAAATGACCGCAGTAGTCTATGTACCTCACAACGACAAGCGGACGCACCGCTATTCACCTCGTTCTGAGGGGTCACGTGACAGTTTAATGCACTGCTACGCCTTCAGATGGAGTATAACTTCGATTTGACATACCCTCAGTAGCTAAGGTCTCAACGCATACTGTACGACCAATGGAATCCCATCTACTGAATTAACGTTCACATACCAGACGTTAAAAACATGTTCCCCCTTTTTTTTGAACTGTGTACATCCAGTGATAATTCACAAATATAATTAAACTCAGTACTAGGTGGTCCAACAGGGTTCCTCTACGATCAGGTAGTCCTAAATTGAACGTCAGATGCAATCACCTACACATGGTAGCTATGGTCATATTATTATTATTATTATTATTATTATTATTATTATTATTATTATTATTATTATTATTATTATTATTATTATTATTATTATTATGCATTATAGACCGTTATGCCTTTCAGAATTCAGCTTACAGGCCTCTGCGAATAAACAAAGCGCCTCCGTAGTGTTCTACTTGCAGTTACAAGCTGCTCTGTGGCCTCTTTTGATTCAACCTATTGTGGCCTTAATTGAGGTGCAGCCCTAACATTGCCTGATATGAAAATAGGAAACCACGGAAAACAACCTTCAGGACTGCCTACGATCGGTTTCGAAACCAATCATCTCTCAAACGCAAAATGACAGCTACGCGACTCTGACCACAAGGACAACTCGTTCGGTAGTCCAATATTCTCTGATGAAACATCTGCTCCTCCATTCGCCTCACATGAATCTTGGTATAACGTACAGCTTCATACATCGATTTTCTTCCTAATAAGCCTTCATATGCTAATTACGAGTGCATTCCTGTCATTGTTCCCACCTGTTTATACATGCAAACATTCCCGCAACTTTCATGACCGGTACTTCAAACATCATAATATCCTGTATTCACTCAGATTTCACTTTCAGTTCTGTCTAATAGGAGACCGATATGAGAATGGTTTCGCTCGTGAGCTGACTTCTTTCCTAAGGAATACTTCTGATCACAAATTACTGCACCCTGATTCCATTTTACTTAGTGGACTACCATTCTGCGAAAATAATTATTTCAGGTTTTTGGAATGATCCATCTACTCTAGATTCGTAGTTCCTACCTAGCATTCAATACTCCAACGTTTCTTCTCTTACTGACATGACATTTGTCTTGGAAATGCTGATTTTTTTTACCCTATGCTCCCTGCATCTTTCTCTCACCTAGCACAGAAGTTTTCATTGTACTCCCATGGGCGACCATCGCGTCTGAGTGTGAGACGATGAAAAGAAGTAGGGAGTTGGTGAAACCTAGTGTTGGCACAGCCTACTCCTGTCGAGTAACACCAAGCGGTCTGCTCAAAACTCAGCTTCACCATCGGATGGACGAATCACCATCAACAGTCCATATGAGCCTTCTCCCTCTCTGGCTGCCGACTGTCCCCGCGCTGCTCCCACACTCGCCTTTTATAGCCGAAGCTGGCGCGCGTGTATGGAAACAGCACGGGGCGAAGCCCGCGAGCCAGCGAGGGATCTGGCGACGGGGACAGTGAGGCTATCCCCGCCCGTGCTTTATTTTCTAAAAAGATACAAGTACATGTCAAACATATATAGGCCGAAAGGCGAACACTAACAAAACAAACATAAGAATAATAATGGTACAAAAGAAGCATATAAAACAGTTCATATTCACAGACGCAAGCGGGACTTGCATTGATTTGTCACTCTGCGGGTTGGTTGAACTGGTACTGGTGCTGGATCCGGGTGTATGTCCGGTGGAGGCAGGCCCGTAAGAGACCTCTGGAGGACCCCTGCTGGCGTCGGGGACGGGCACCGAGGTTCGCTGCAGGTCGTCCTTCCCGGTATCCGTCGGCCTATGTAGGCGCTGTGGCTGCTGGCTTGGCCCCCCGTGTGCCGCGGCCCCGTCCTCGGGCTCTGCCGCGACTGACCGGGGCTGGCCGAGCGAGTGGCTGAAACGTGAACCCCTCCGGAGTCCATGCGAGAGATTCTGATGTGGCTTGGTCTAGCTGGATCGCCTGGGCCCAGCCTTTGTTCGTGGCGACGTAGAGTAGATTTGCGCGCGTGGCGAAGTATGTTCGTTGAGCGGCGTCCAGCTTCTCCCAGGCTGAGAGAGCCCATAGAATACTCTCGATGTCGTGTTTGTCCCTCCCGGATGGGAGTAACAAGAGCTGCTGTTCTAGGTGCTTTGCTAGCTGGAACACTTTCTCCGGGTCGGGGTTTGTCCACCCCTGATTCAGGTGTTGCGGTCGCAGTTGTCTCCATGCAGAAGGCGGACGTGGTGGATGAGTCTCGTCTTCTGGCGGGTGCATCACCGTCTGATTCTGGTCTGGTTCAGAGGTGTTGTCGTATGTCTGAAGTTGTTCGAGTTGATGCTGGAAGGCGGTCTGTTGAATGCTGAGATTATTGACTAATGTTTTCAACTCTTGTATAGCTTGAACCGTTGTTAAGTCGGTACTTGCTGAGGCCATTCGGGGTGTGTGACCTTGTTGCTCCAAAACCTCTCGGTCTGTTGATGTGTCTCGGCTACGGGAGCGAGTCTTCGGCGCTGGCGTGCGTTGCTGCGTGAAGGAATCCGTTATAGGAGGCTGTCTTGACATGCCAGGTTGGAGCGAAGTGGGTGCCTGCGGGGTGGTGGTCAAACCAGCTAATCATGGTGCCAGACCATGGAGACATAATGCCTTAATGATCATGGCTTTGAACACGCTATTTCTTATAGAGGCCAATGAGAGAAATTAAACATGACAGGGAAATTGATCAGCGGTATAATAATAAATTCGTGTGGCTATTTCTAGCCGAATGCAGCCCTTGTAAGGCAAACGCTCCGATGGGGGTGGGCGGCATCTGCCATATGTAGGTAACTGCGTGTTATTGTGAACGAGGATAGTGTTAAGTGTGGTGTGTGAGTTGCAGGTATGTTGGGGACAGCAAAAACACCCAGCCCTCAGGCCATTGGACATTAACCATTGAAGGTTAAAGTCACCGCCTCGGCCGGAAATCGAACCCGGGACCCTATGAACCAAACGCCAGTACGCTGACCATTCAGCCAACGAGTTGGACCTTTGATCAGCTGTAAGTTAATGTTATACTCTTTACTGTATTACCAATAGGGCTCAAATTCAATTTCCAATGAAGTGACTAACGCAGGAGGAGCGTGAACGCTGCTAATAAATAAATAAATAAATAACTAAATAAATAAATAAATAAATAAATAAATAAATATTTCATTATAGATTGTTATGCCTTTTGGCGTTCAATCTGCAAATCTCTATTTGCAGCTAGCTCAATTGTCTCGTCTAGTACCATTAAAACCTGCCGCCAACTTGGTCTCACTTCCTAGGTTACCTATTCTCCTCCGTTCGTCCCATACGATCCCTCCCATTCGTAGCCGGTTTATGCGTACAGCATCATCCATCTAGTTAATTCCTAACTTAGCCCACCTGGTGGCCAAGCACATTAATACATTAAGTCCATGCGGGCTGACACCGTGGTAAAAATTCAATGGCGTATGGCTTTTAGTGCCGGGAGTGTCCGAGGACATGTTCGGCTCACCAGGTACAGGTCTTTCGATTTGACGCCCGTATGCAACCTACGCGTCATGATGAGGATAAAATGATGAAGACGACCCATACACCCAGCCCCCGTGCCAGAGAAATTAACCAATGATGGTTGAAATTCCTGACCCTGCCGGGAATCGAACTCGGGACCCATGTGACCAAAAGCCAGCACGCTAACCATTTAGCCATGGAGGACACCGTGGTTATCGGGTTCGCTATTTTACTTTACGTCGCACCGACACAGATGGGTCTTATGGCGACGATGGGACAGGAAAGGCCTAGGAATTGGAAGGAAGCGGCCGTGGCCTTAATTAAGGTACATTTGCCTGGTGTGGAAATGGGAAACCATTGAAAACCATCTTCAGGGTTGCCGACAGTGGGGTTCGAACCCACTATCTACCTGACGCGAGCTTACAGTGGTTATCAGGTTCGAGTCTCACTGGTGGAAAAGTAGGCTGGTGGGGTAGGTGAGGTGGTGGTACACAATTTCTGATCATTCGATTCCGTGCCAAAAGCCTGGATTAAGGTCTAAACAGCTCGGCAGTATTCGTGTGGAGCGAGATCACATGACACCCCTGCTAATTATGATTCGTCCGTCGAATGGGGACGTTAAGCATTAAGTAGCCCCCTCTGTGATATTCGACTTGAGTTGGCTATGTGCTGTTGCCAGATTTCACACGCTCGCTACCTCTTTGTCATCATCCTCATCCTGCAACCAGACACGGAGGTTGCCTCTGGGCACCATATAGAAAGACCTAAACTAGGCGAGCATAACATGTCCTCGAACACTTCCCACACTAAAAGACATACGATAAATTAATAAAATTCCTACTTAACCTTTATATACTCACTTTCACATGTTTGTGCCAGCATTCATTCTTGCCATTTTCATATCCCAACTTATGAATAAGATATCCTGAGTTCACCTAGCTTCCACTCCCCTATAAGAAACAAAGTTTCGTCCAGGAGCTGACTTCATTCTTACTGAAAAGCGTTGATCGCAATTTGGATCTCACTACATTAGCTCTGCTGCACCTTCATGCGATTTTGCTACCATCCTCGGAGGACGCACATCCTAAATACATGAAATGATGTAAATAAAAAATAAATAAATAAAATAATTGAATAAACAAATAAATTAATAAATAAGATAAATATACAGTTAATCAATAAAAGCGCATCCTTCGGTTATTGGTACTCGTAATCCCTGGTTTGTCCAGCTCGTTGGCTGAATGGTCAGCGTACTGGCCTTCGGTTCAGAGGGTCCCGGGTTCGATCCCCGGCCGGGTCGGGGATTTTAACCTTCATTGGTTAATTCCAATGGCCCGGGGGCTGGGTGTTTGTGCTGTCCCCAAATTCCCTGCAACTCACACACTACACATAACACTATCCTCCATCACAATAACACGCAGTTACCTACACATGGCAGATGCCGCCCACCCTCATCGAAGGGTCTGCACTCGGCCAGAAATAGCCACACGAAATTATTATTATTATTATTATTATTATTATTATTATTATTATTATTATTATTATTATTATTATTATTATTATTATTATTATTATTATTATTATTATTATTATTATATAATTCGCTGGGGCCATCAAGGACCACGTTAGGTCTTGTTGCATTTGACACTGAACTTGGCCTTCTTTAGAGCCCAAATTTCCCTCAGACTTTGTGAGTGGGCCTGCTTACGCTCCTCTGTCCTAGGGGCACCGTGTCTTCTCTACGGTTGCTCGTCTCGGTTTAGCCCGTTCGTCAATATTTTCTTGCGGAAGAGATCTCTGTTAAGGGCGTCTTCAGCTGAGATATGTAGCATTTGCAGGTCTTCTTTCGTATTTCTAAACCAGGGAATTGTGGTTTTGGGGTTTGAATCAAAAAAGTTAAAGATTTCTTTAGTTAACTTTCTTCCGTCCATTCTTTTCAGATGACCGTAAAATCGTGCCGGTCTTTTTCAGATTGTGTCGGTAATTTTCTCTATTTTGCTGTAGACTTCCTTGTTGGATCTCTTTTGATAGATTCCATTTCTGTACTTTGATCCCAAGATTCTTCTCACAATTTTGCGTTCTCTTTTCTCCAGTTCTTCAAGGAGTTCTTTGTTGGCATTTGGAGACAGGGTTTCGGCTGCATATAGAACTACTGGCTTCATAACTGTTTCATAGTGACGTATCTTGGTGTTTTGGGAAAGGCATTTTTTGTTGTAGGTTGTGCGGGATGTTTGGTAGGCTATTTCCATTTTGCGTACTCGCTCCTGAAGTCCTTCTTTGCCCAGTCCATTTTTCATTATGATCTCACCCAGGTATTTGAATTTGTCTACTCGGGTGATGTCCCCGTATTTTGTATGGAGTTTTGGTGGAGCCTCTTTGATGTTAGTCATTACTTATGTTTCCTCAAACGATATCTGCAAACCACTTTGTTCGGCAATTTCCTTTAAAATTTCAACTTGAGCTCCAGCGGTTTCTATGTCGTTTGAGAGAACAGCAATATCATCGGCAAATGCTAAGCAGTCTGTTGCGATCCCCTTGGATTTGGTTCCTATTCTCAATGGACTGTAGTTGGTTTCCTGTAATCTCACCCGCCAGGTTCTGATGATCTTTTGAAGAACACAGTTGAAGAGTATCGGGGATAGCCCATCACCTTGTCGGACTCCTGTTTTGATGTCAAAGGAATGCGAGAGACATCCGTGGAACTTCACCTTGGATTTTGTATCGGTCAGGGTGGCTCTAATTAATGCCAGCAGTTTCAAATCAACTCCAAATTCATTTAAGATGCTTAGCAGGACTTCCCGGTCAATGGAGTCGTACGCTTTCTTAAAGTCCACAAAGACAGACACATACTGCTTGGACCTTAGTGTACAATATCTGATGTTCGTTTTCAGATTTTGGATCTGTTCAGCTGTTGAGCGACCTTTTCTGAACCCTCCTTGGTATTCACCTATTTGATGTTCGACTTGTGCTTCCAAACGCTCCAGGATGGCAAGTGATAAAATTTTGTAAGTCACGGGTAGCAAAGATATTCCTCTGTATTTGTTGATGTTCTTCACGCTGCCTTTTTTGTGTAATGGATGGATCAAAGCTATTTTCCAATCTTCGGGTAGGGTCTCCTTGTTCCAAATTTCTTCTATTTGCTTTTGCAAGATATCAAGTGATTCCTCTGGGGCATATTTCCATAGTTCTGCTACTACTGAGTCTTCCCCCGGCGCTTTGTTAGTTTTGAGACGGGCAATTTGGCGCTTGATTTCATCTCTGTCGGGTGGTCTGGAATCTGGGTACCTGAGTAAGGGTTCCTTGGTCTCAATGGCGCTTTGCGGTTTAGAGCAATTAAGTAAATTCTTGAAGTAATCTGCCAGAATGCTGCAATTTTCTTCATTTGACGTCGCCAGTGTGCCGTCATTTCGCTCAAAGCATAGAGATGGTGGTTTATAGCCAGTGAGTTTGCGTTTGAAGGCTCTGTAGTACTCTCTGCTTTCATTCTTCCTAAAGGTTTGTTCTATCTTTTCACTCATAGATTTTTCGTATTTACGTTTCTCAGTTCTGAACACCCTAGCTGCTTGGGCACGTTGAGGTTTGTAGGTTTCCCAATCATTTTCTTATTTCGTAGAGTAGTACTGTTTCCACGCATTGAGTCTTTCTTGGAGGACTGATTCGCAGGTACTATTCCACCAGGCGTGCTTTTTGCTTCTCTTGACTTCTGCAACGTCTTTGGCGGCCTCAACAAGGAGACTTTTGGCGTTGTTAAAGTCACAGTCATTTGGTTTAGCATTCTCCTGGAACTCCTCGACCCTTTGCCGAAGTTTATCATTGTCGAAGCGTGTGATCTGTTTGGTTGACTTCCTTGTGTTTGCGGGAATTGGTTTGAATTTGATAAGAGACAGTTATAATGATCTTTACCTTGACATTCATAATCTCAGGGCTGTTTCTCCTGGAGATTGCAACATGATCTATTTGGAACTCTCCGAGAGTTTGGACGGGAGAACGCCAAGTCATTTGCTTTCTGGGTAGATGGCGAAAGTGGGTCGACATGACCTGCAGGTTGTGATTTTCGCAAATGGACACCCGTCTTTTGCCGTTGGGATTGGTTCTTTTGTGAGCAGGGTAATTTCCTATAACTTTCTTGTACTTCTGTTCACGACCTAGTTGGGCATTGAAGTCACCCAAAAGAAGCTTGACATGGTGTTTGGGGATTTTGTTTAATTTTTCATCCAGTAGGTCCCAGAAATTATCAACTTCGTCTGGATTATTATTATTATTATTATTATTATTATTATTATTATTATTATTATCCCTGGTTTGAAAAGAAGAGTATTCCTATATTAAGAAATGCCTCTTCTCCCCTAGCATAGTACACTCATCAACGCTGGTTACAGCAGGATTATATTTATTAATTCGATTTAATAGAGCTTTTTTTGATACATGGTTATGGTTAATGTGTGTTTGACCCAGCTTTACGGACGGATGTCCTTCCTGATATCAACATTATTGCGCGTTTTAGGTGGCAATTGGTAGTTTAGTGAGTTGTCTATATAAATAAGATTGTAAATGACCATGTGCATGTACATTCACTATTTTGGCGAAATTTCCGTACAGTTATCCGTTTCAGGTGTAATAATGACCATTCTCATATTTTTTTTAGATTTGGTGCCTGTTTTTTTGTCTGAGTTCTTATAACTTGGAAACTAATGGATATATTTCTAGAAAACTTGATATTTGGAATAAACCTATCCTTGGGTAGGTTTTAGGGGCAATATTATTTCTAAATACCTAAATTTACTGGGGGTTTATCCAAAACAGACACCATGATTTTTCACTCCCACAAAACATGCACATCCAAAATTAATGGAAATCTACCATCCTGAATGGAAATCAATTTCTAAAACTTTTTTCTCGTGTGCATCATAGGAGGATTAATAAGGGAGATATCATTAAGGGACGGTTTTTCAGCACAAAAGTGGGTGCGTGTAAAGCGTATTTCATACAACTTAAACTACAGAAGAAATTTCAACCAAACTTTATATTTAGCATCCACCTGTCTAATTGTAAGTTTTAAGGTCCATACCATTTCAAATTCCCGAAATGGGCTGGTGGTTTATAGGGAAGTGAAACATTGATCTTACTCTCCCACAATATATGCAAGACTAACTTGACTAAAATAGACTAACCTTGATGGAAATCCATTCCTAAAACTTTTTCTTATGTGCATTTTTTCGACAGGAGGATAATTACTGAGATAACATGAACGGTAGGTTGTTCAGGCTAAGTCCAACGGACATAGCCTAAAAGGTGTACGTGGAACTGATTCCTTATCTATCTATATAAATAACATCGTAACTACCAGGATTCATAGTGACCATCTACATATTTTAGATTTGAATTCCTGAAAGTCCTTGCCCCTTTCCCCAAAATCTAGATTACGGTACAATCTGCCAGACGAGCTAGAAAATTGAAATTTAGCAACATCATACGTTTTGGCCTGTAACCGACTTCCAAGGTCTTTATATTTTTTTATTTTTATCCCCGAAGAACATCGAAATATGGAGGCAATTTCAATGACGGTTCCGACCTTCATTTCGAGGTATTTCGTGGCTAAACAGTAAGTCTTATTACAAAACGTATCCAACAATCTCAGTTCAATTTGGAGTGATCTACAACTTTGGTCCTATGACGTTTTGCCGATTATCTATTCCTTATATGTAGATTTGTCTCAATTTACAATTTTTACACGCATAATTCATACTTATAATCACTTATTGGTAAGATGGAATCATCAAATTCTACATGAACATAGCCCCATTCCATAGCCGTATGTGAGCCATGTGCTATGTTTGTAGCTACCACATAATTATCCGAAAAGTAATGCACTGTGAGACAATTTTACCTACATTTCACCCTATTCAATGTTTCTAACTCAATCTGACTCATGGATAGATCAGGTCTAGAAAATATCATAGGAAAAATCCATTTAGATAGCTAAATACGGTGTCTTATGGTACAATGAATTTGTCAATGAGGAATACCGTTTAGCAGCAATTAATCTGTAAATGAAGTTCTGCAATGTTGTAAATATGCATATACTTTCGTATGTCGATCTATATAGGCTATATTCACTGACGTCGATTTGTAGCCATCAGGATAGGGTATGTCTGCTATTGTAATCAGTAGTCTCCACATCGACTTTGACAGGTGGTAGGAATGGGGTACTTCCCAAATCCTGTGTAACTGTCATTAGTAAGGAGGGCTTACCATTGTAATGAATAAGTCCCTTCTCTATTTGATTTGCCGAACACAGGGGAGCATGCAATTTTGATGAAAACCGCCCTGCCCGATTGTATTTGGCCGTAGGAAAGTGTGTCCGCCATTATAAAAAAATGTATCCATCTAAAATATGACTGGCATTAGGCACAGTGGCCTGCTATTTTAGTGGAAATTCACCAACTCGGTGTGACTGGCAGTAAGCTTGCTGGCAGTAGGAAAGGGGGCCTGTCATTATAAATATTACAGCTCAACTCAATTTTGACTGGCAGTTGGGAAGTTGTCTGTCATTATAATAAGAACTCCTCAAGTGTAATCTGTCTGAAAGTAGAAAATCCCCAAATCGATTGTGACCACACAGTAGGTAATGGGGCCTGTCATTATAATTTAAACTTCCCAACTCGATTTTGAATGGCACTAGGCAAGTGAGCCTGCCGTTATCATCACAACTCCGCAACTCACACTTTACATTGGAAACAACGTATGGGGACCTGCCCATGCAGTTTCTCAGATAAAGCAGAGAGATGTGCAATTTATGAAAATCTTATTCACTCCATGTACAATAATTTACTTCGATATTCGTATACAATGTAAAATACCGTAGCGAAGCACGGGTACGTTTGCTAGTACGTAAATAAAAATGTGAGGTAAGACGACCACCAGAACCCACCCCCTATTTGGAAGAATTAATCAAACGTGGCTAGAATCTCCGGGTCTGGCTGGGACTCCAGCCCAGGGTCTTACGCCCCGAATAATAAAACGCTGACCAATCAGCCAAGGAACATAATAAATTAAAAAATGCCTTGTATTACTGTTACATAACTGCTGGTAATTGATCTTCAGATTCACGGATATCAGTTGGACGTAAACACCTGTCCGACTTCTTGTCTGAATTGTCAGCGTTGAGTCCTTCGGTTCAGAGCGCCCTTGGTTCAATTCCCGCACGGGTCGGGGATTTTACTCGCGTGAAATATTTTTTCTGGCTCGGGGACTAAGTGTTTGTGTCTGTAACCAACATTCTCCTCTTCATATTCTGACAACACACCACACAATCAACGACCAAAGAAACACGCAATAGTGAATGCATCCCTTCAGATAGGGTTGCCTTACAAACAGGGCCAAATCCACATATGCGACGCAGTTCGCACCCGCGACCTCACGAAGTGTGGGAAAAACGGTAGAATCAGAAGGTGTGCCTGAGCACCATAATTAATTCACAACAAATTCGAGATGGTTTTTAATGATCGTAATCATACTAATAGTTGGGAATAATTTCGTACACATCTATGACAAAATAGTAATGCTTTATGTTGGTACAGACTGCTATAATTCAACCTCCACGTTAGCGCCAACACCATATGACGACAGTGAAATAATCCTCTCCTCTATGAATAGGTCCCTGAGCGAAACACTGGTCTCATTTCCATATTCGCTGAACAAAAGAGATGCAGACAACAGAAACATCATGAAAAGGCTTTGTTACAAATTTCTCTGTATTTTATGTACTTTTGTAGCGCTCAATTGATATGGCACATAACTGAGGCCCATTAAATCATTTGTCCCATTATGGTTCGGTATTTACCTCAATGGAGATGAACAGATTTGCCCTCTGTAAGTATTGCGATTTCAAACATAGTGGATTTCTCTATCCTCCTCTTATCGCCACATCAGTATATCCCGAACTGATTAAGTTAATGGAATCCAACGTAGAGAGAGCGCGTAAATCCCCTAGGAAATCTCAGAATCTCCATATTTTTACATAGTCTTCTCCAACTTTCTTTCCAAACGGCCATATCACTATCTCCCCACCCAATTAGAAATTTTTTAGTTGGAACTCGTATTTCCTCTTCCTAAATTAAATGCTAAAATAGTGTTCTAGTTTAATTAAATGTCATTTAAAGTTTGTCGAACGCACAGGATAAATTATACTGTAACATACCTGTAAAACAATCATTATTAAACAAAGGATACAAATTCTTCTTCTTCTTCTTCTTCTTCTTCTTCGTTTTGCCTCATGACTGAGGCGCCGTGACTATCATAATATTCAGCCCTCTAGCCGATGAACCATACTCCGCCATTCTTCCCTACCTAAAGATTTCAATGTGGTTACTCTGAGAGAACACTGTAGGGGGCCGTTCACCATGTCAATCCATCGCGTTGGTATTCGTCCTCGTTGTCTGCTTCCCTGGACTTTGCCCTCAACAATCAGCTCTTGAAGACTACCATCTCGGCGCATTATATGTCCAAAGTAGCGAACAATCCGCTGAGAGACCTTACACGATAGACGAACTTTTATCTGAAGTTGGTTCAGGATTGATGTGTTCGTGCGATGAGCTGTCCAAGGAATCCTTAACATTTTCCTCCAGCACCACATTTCAAAGCTTTCTATCCGTTCACGATCACGTTTGAGGATGGTCCACGTCTCTGCGCCATACAAGAAGACTGAGAAGACTAGAGATTCAACGAGCTTCTTTTTTGTCTTAATGGTGATGTTGTTATCTTTCCAGATCTTCCGCAGACGGATCATTGCTACCTTTGCTATTTCAATTCTTCTCTTTATTTCATCTTTGGAACCACCAGAATTGGATAGTAAGGAGCCTAGATATACATACTGATGTACAACTTCACACCCTCCAATCTGTTTGATATGTGGACTGTTGTTGTTCTTACGATCAACAATCATGACTTTGGTTTTCTGTCGATTTAGGCGTAATCCAATTTCTAGGCTTGCTTCCTCTACTCTCTTGATCAGCTCTGTCAACTCTTCTTCAGATGATGCTATCAAGGTGGTGTCATCAGCAAATCTCAAGTTGTTGATCTTGCATCCCCCAATGGAAAACCCTTTGTCCCAGCCATCTAATGCAGTTCTCATTGCATATTCACCATAGATATTGAAAAGTAACAGTGATAGGATACATCCCTGGCGAACTCCAGCCCTTGTACGAAACTGCTGAGTGTGTTTGTTTTGAATCTTCACAGTGGCTGTATTTTCCTCATACAAGGACTTGAGGAGATCAATCAAATGGAGTGGCAAACCCATGTCATCCAAAATTTTCCAAAGATGGTTCCATTTGACAGTATCGAAGGCCTATTGGTAGTCAATAAAACACAGATATACCGGAACATTGAATTCTCTAGCCTTTTCTATGATTTATCTCAGGCTTAAGACCTGTTCTCGAGTACCTTTTCCTTTCATAAATCCTGTCTGGACTTCAGGAATTTGATACTCTAGAAATGACCGGAGTCTCTTGTGCAGGATATGAAGCGTAACTTTACTGGCATGTGAAATCAAAGCAATTAAGCGATAACTTCCACATTTTTTCCTTGATCCTTTCTTGGCCATCTTCTAGAATTCCATATTGCTTGGCAGATTTTCAACAGCATTTCAGTTCCAGCATCACCTGTAGCTTTCAAGACTTCTGCACTTATTCCATCAGGTCCACACGCTTTTCCAGTTCTCAGAATTTTCAAAGCCATTTCTACTTCATCTCGGAGGATGTCAGGTTCAGGATCTGACTGCTTGTCTATCTTCACTTGATCTTGTGTATTACATTGTTCACTGTACAGATCCTGGCAGTACAATCTCCATGTTTCCAGAACATTATCTATATCCACAACATCTTCCTCCTTTGAGTTCTGTATATTCCAGGAATATGGCTTGAATTCTCGAGTGATTATTCTAATTTTGTCAAAAAGATCCTTGCTATGGTTTTAATTTGCATGGTCTTCAATCTCAAAACAAATGTTACTAAGGAAATTATTCTTATCTCTTCTACAAGAAGACTGAATCCTATCAAGATCAGGCATTTGCTCTCTTTTTTCTTTAGTGTTAATGCCAGATTTTTTAAGGCACCTTCTTTCTTCTACAAGCTGAAGGCTCAAGTCAGAGATCCACTGTTGCCTTCGCGACATGTCATGCTTGGCCTCCCCAGTCCCACGACTTCAATCCGGGTGATTATTGTCTGTGAGTTTTCCTGAAGTCACAAGTCTACCGCAATCGTCCGACCTCATTAGGGATGCTAAAAGACAACATCTGATGGAAAATGCTCACCATAACTACGGATATCTGTACAGTGCTGTTCACAACAATGACCCTCGACTACAGGTATTGTTGATTAATGACGACCGACATGTTCGGCACGTGTTATAAAGGGCGTCGTCTTTGATAAACCTCAATTGCTATGCTAATTATTGCTTGTGTATCGTATGAATCGCCATCCGTTGGTCATTTTGTGTACTTCATTTTGGTGTTAAAAAAACAACAACCATGCCATGCCAATCATGTGTTTTAATGATTACCTCTCTATCTCCACTATTCCGTGAATTATTGCTTCGTCAAATGTTAACGAACTTTTGGGTCATTCTGTACATATCTTGACCTTAAGCGGTTCCCGGAGGGAGATGAGCTGGCCCCTAAGAATGGTAGCAAGTAAGGTTAACAATCTGACGATGTCAATTTCCATGAATCGGTGTAAACCTTAAGCACGCATCATTAATATTGCCAGACTTCCCAGTTCATTTCTTGTGCGTTTATGGAACGTAGGTATGGGCTCTGTACAACGTAAGTCAATGAATTTAGGAGTCGCCTTGACAGTTTCGAATGATGGAATGAAGCATAGTGCAGTTATAAAAAAAATATATGTTTTTGTAATCTATGGGGAAAATGTCACTGGTTAACAGTTAAAATCTTTCCGACTTGAAAATAGCTATGTCTGATTCAATTCATCATGGAAGAAACGAAAGTGATATTTAAAACTTTCTGTTATCACTTAGTTCTTAGATATAGCCCATTTAAGTTATAAGGATAATGTTTACGAAATTTGACGCCTGGACATCTGAACACACCAGTGATGGGTTAAGGGTAATTTTTATAACTGGAAGGAAGATTTGGAGCCTAGAGATAATATTATCACAGCGGAATGTGGGAATCATCAGTCAGGTATTGGATTATATTGAGTTTCTTTTAGTTTGTGTGTGCATTTAAGACACTATTTATTCTGAAAAATGTTTTTATTTCAGATTAGATAGAATCCAGGATGTCACGTAACTGTAACAACTCACCTGAAAATGCTTGTCATGTATGTGATGAGGTGACATTTTCTCCCCAGAAACGTCAAATTAAAGACATCGTACCACCGCTCTTTTGGAATGCAATTAGGAGAACTGGACAACTCATCGACATCGCGTACAACCTGCAATACAAGTGCTGGGAACCTACGTGGATAGTAAAACAAAAATGTTCGTTCAGTGTCGTTTGCAGTCCCATTGATTTGGAGAGAGCCTTCAAATCACATAAACAAGTGCTATTTCTGCATGATTCCCCAGCCCCTCCCACCCAGGTTGACATGAACAGAAAAATGAAGCAGACTGTAGAATACCCCAAAATACCATCAGCCTTTCGACCAGTACCACATGGAGGCGGTCTGGCTGTACCACTCCCTCCGGAAGAGTACACTCAGCAGTAAGATGCAGACGAAGACTGTGGAACGAAGGTATCAGCGAAAATGGTTACACTTCTATGCTTGCAGACTACTGTTGGACAGTGAAGAGATGACCTAGAAAAGGATCATGTGAAAAATTCCTTTCATTTGAGGTTTTTGAAGCTTTAAAACCATAGTTACACCTACTAAGCAATACATTATCACACATTTATTTTTCTGTACCCAAAATTAGGGTAATTTAGCTATGTTCAGAAAGCAAATCATTTCGAAGTGTCTGTTTAATATACCGGGCGCGTTAGCCGTGCGGTTAGAGGCGTGCGGCTCTGAGCTTGCATTTGGGAGATAGTGGGTTCGAATCCCACTGTCGGCAGCCCTGAATATAGTTTTCCGTGATTTACCATTTTCACACCAGGCAAATGCTGGGGCTATACCTTAATTACGGCCACGGCCGCTTCCTTCCAACTCCTAGGCCTTTCCTATCCCATCGTCGCCATAAGACCCATCTGTGTCGGTGCGACGTGAAGCCACTAGCAAAAAAAGAATCTGTTTAGTATTTCTACTTGAAATTAGTATATCTTAAAAAGCCAGAGCTAACAAACAAAATATGTTATCATATTCGTCTTTCTCAAAGCAAAATTAGGGTAGTTTAGCTATTTTGATCGAGTAAATAATTCTGAAGTGCATTTGTGTTGAACAGTAGAACAGTAGAAAATTAGACCATACATGGAAGCGACTGAAGACTGCTGTTTCAGAATATGTGGATTCCAGCTGATGTGGATTGCGCTTCAATAAAAGGGCTTAGTGAAGTAAGTAATGAAAATCTTCCTTCAAGATGCCTCGTGATCTCCAAAAAGCACTTATTTTTTTCCAATTCTGTTATACGGACCTCAAAGCAAACAATGGATGTCTACAACACTTACACGGTAGCCTTTGGCTTTGTCTTCAAACTATAGGCTGGGAAGAAAAGTCTGCTTCCATTGGCACTGCTGATTTCCTATTCTCTCAATATAACAACAACACTGACGGAACAATTCGACCTACTTGGGCCCGAAAATATTATTATACGTATCTACGACCATGAAGTCCCAACTATTATTATTCCTTTGTAAATGAGTGAATCAACGCAAAAGGAATATTTCTGTAGAAGCAGTGAACAATGGTATTCATGGGGAGGAGAACAACGGCGGGAGTGAAATAACGCTCTAGGAAATGTAACTACTTTGTCATAAAGCTCCAGGATCGATTATATTAAACATAACATGATGAAATGTAGTGGGAAAGCAGGAACGAAATGGTTTAATAGCGTAAAAAGATTAGTGTGGAATGACGAATAGGTATCTCCTGATCGGACGAAAGCAGTAATTGCATCGATATATAAGCCAGGGCACAGAAATGATTGCAACATATATCTAGGTATTTAATTGATCAGTATACTAGGCAAGGATTTCACTGCAATTCTGAACGGAGGATGCGATCAACGGTGGAGAGTAAGATGTGTGAAAATCATTACAGTTTTAGACCACAGAGGAACTATCAGGACCAGATACAATTTTTCATTTGCTTTACGCCGCACCAGCACAGATAAGTCTCATGGTGACGACGGGATATGAAAGGGCTAAGAGAGTGAAGGAAGCGACCGTGGTCTTAATTAAAGTACAGTCCCAGCATTTGCTTGTTTGAAAATGGGAGACCATGGAAAACCAACTTTAAGGCTGCTGAAATTGGGATTCGACGCCACTATCTCCCGAATGCAAGCCGTTAGCTACGATACCTAAACACCGCAGCTAATTTCTCGGTGGACCATCTAGAAATAAACCTATTTTTATGTTTCTTCAGATGTAGAGAAGGTTTGTGACAGAGTACTAAGGAAAAACATGTTAGCCGTACTGAGGGATTAATGGTAAATTATTTCAGGTAATCAGAGGCGTTTAAAATAGAACTATGATGAGAATTCATGGTAGAATGCTTTTCTGGAGGTGAAGCTTCCACGAAGTGTAGAATTATTTAGTTCTTCTATGACTGAAGGATGGGTATGGGCTACGATTCAGGAGGTAGTGGCAGTGGCCTTAAAATAAGCAACAACCCTAGAATTTACCTGGTGTGAAAATTGGAATCCATGGAAAACTATCTTCAAGGTTGCCGACGGAAGAATCCGAACCCAAAACTTAGTGATTTCGCGTCGGATGCTAATACCATTGAGCTGTGGTGGCCTATTTCTTCTGTTGGAAAGAATATGTTTTATATGTTTTAACTTAATAGTAATACTTGCCCCGCCGTTGACCGTTTATTCTATCACTGCCTGCCATCTCAGAGAACGTATATTATATTAAAAGAGCTGAATAAGAATACATTTGGCTTTCCTTCCGTCCATTCGTCCATTCTAGTGGATCGATTTGCTTCATCATTGTTTTATTCTTTCCGTAATTATCTGCCGGTGAATCATGAGACACTAATATGTCTCTACGTTCAGCCAAATTTGAGTAATCATAATACAATTTAAATATTAACTCCAATAATTGCAGACGAGGCTTACTCTAACCCGCAATGCATTCTCTACTTAGCAGTTTGCAAAGCTACCAACACTTTCATTAATTAATTTTCTGACATGTGATTTTCATCCTTTGTAATGCCGTTGCATGTAGCCATCTTTGATTACTACCTGTCAAGCCAGAGATTATACACTTCCTTTGGTCAAGGAAGAATACTATTCCCTCTGAATACTCTGTTTTTCTAACCCTTTCCCGCTTCCAAATATATTCAACGGATGGCAGTGCGTCCATAATAACTGACATGCTGGTGAAAGAAAAATGTCTACGTACAAACAGACCCCATCATGACATACGCCTTGGACATTATATGGGAACATCTATCTACACTAGAAATAGTGAAGGCCATGCACCTTAAAAAGTTCTCTGGCTGGCAAAAAACGCTCCTTAAAGACTATCCTATGAGCTCACAAGACAACCGTTCTTGCGATTAAAAATATCATTGCCTTCTAACACACGATGCCAAGCTTTACATCAAGAACTGAAAGATAAAATAAAAACGCATATAATAGATTTATTGCAGCCAAAAGGCCATGTAAGTAAGTACATTAATTTTAACATTTCCAAGCCACATAGGTCTCATTCTTCTGAACATAATTTAATCAACGATTTCCCTCTGTTAGGACATGTTAAGACGTGGTATCTATAACATTCACGATCGCACAATTTACACACGCATCCGAGTTCAGGTTCATGAAATGTTTTGGTTTTGCAAAGCTTAAAGTGAAAACTATGAACAGCCAATCTAATTACAATATGTCTTAATTCGTAGTTCGCTTCCATCCAGCATCTGTTGCATAGAAATCTAACCAAATGTCTTCTCATCTCTGCGTCAGTTCCGTAAGTAGTCGATCGTAATTTGTCGTGGATGGTAGTGACATCTTGAAGCGTAGCTCTTCGATCAGGAAAGATTCCCTCGTCAGAACACACACAAGTCGAGATAGTGTATACTTCGAAAGCCCCACAGCTCTCTAAGTATGCGGCTTTGACTTTCTCTATTTGTCGTAGACTATTAATATTTAGGTATTCCCAGACGAGTTGTAGACCATAGGTGATTATAGGCACAACTTTAATATTGAAGAGCTGTATCGCTGCTTTAACTGACATCTTACATAAATCTTTGATTTCATTCACTGCTTCAAATGCCAAGATTGTCCTATTCTCTATGTGTTTTGTGAAAACATCACCTCTGGTTTGGAATATGACTCCCAGATATTTGAAGTGACTAACCCTTGTTAGTTCTTTACCATTGTAATGGACTGTCAGTCACTGCTGGTCTTCCCCCTTTTCTGAAAATCATGTGGACAGTCTTTTGGTAATTTTTGCTGAGATTAATTTCATGTGCCCATGCTGCCAGGATATCAAAGGACTCTTGCAGGTCCTCCAGCCGTTCTGCAGCGAGAACCATATCATCTGCATATACATACAACTTTACACCATCTTTGATGCATCGCGTCACATCCGAAGTGATTATTGAGAACAGAAGAGGACTTAGAGGATCTCCTTGTAGTACACCATTGGTCTGTGCTATTGCATCTGATATTGATATGTTATACTGTATGAATACTGTATTGTTGGAGAGAATGTCTTTGATTATGACCGTCAGGTAGTGACTCTTACCAATTAATTGTTCCAACTTTGTCAGGAGTATGTTCCTATTGAGCATATCGAAAGCTTTAGAGAAGTTAACAAAGATTGCGTGGAGCTTTCCACCTGGTACTCTTAGTGCTTCCTCGCTCTTGTTTTGAACACTCCACCGCTTGCAGGGTAGATCTACTTCTTCTGAAACCAAACTGTTGCTCTGGTATATATTGATCCACAAGTGTTAGCCTGTCAGTGAGAATTTTGGTCATTACCTTAAGAAGAGTGCATTCGAGTGCGATACCTATGTACGAGTCTGGATCTCCCATGTCTCCTTTGCCCTTGTATACCATTTTGATGTAGGATCTCCTCCAGCTATCTGGTATTCTACCTCTCCTAAGACATTCGTTCATCAAATAAGACCACGTTTCCTTCAAAATTGGAGTCACCGTTTTTAAATGTTCGTAGTAAATCTGATCAGGTCCACAATGGATAGATTTTTACCAAACAAACGGTGTGATGACGTCAGAATGGATGACTACGAACTGTGGCATACCATAACGCGCTTTCTATTAAATGTTCATAGAACCACTGGAAAGGGCAGGCGAAACAATATGACTATCACAGGCATATCAAGACGAGTTATCTGACCTACTTTTAAAGAAAGCTGCTGAGCAGCACGAGTTCTCTAGCAATAATTTAATTTTGCAAACAAGATCTCACATAAATGCATGATAATGGTCATAAATTATAATTGCCGACGTTGCAGGTAAATGAACGCCAGAGGTCACCATGCGATCCATCAATTCTAATAAATAAAGCTGAACATAAACGGTTTTCATGAAAGTTGAAAACTGGTGGTTTGTTGATTGGACCTTACCCCCTGAAAAACATAGAAATGATAGGAGCATACAATCAGGTTGCAATAACCGAATGAAACAGACTTTCATTCTAGTATTTATATTAACACAAAAAGAGACGTGCAGACTGTGACAGATGAAATTACAATATTAACAACCTGAATCAGGTCAGTTACAATTTAGTTCCCATATTACTAATGGGTGAGTACTCACTCTTGCTTATCCTTGCTTTCCCTTTAGGTTTAGGCATCATTTCCTGATGAATGGAGCCTCCGTGGCTCAGACGGCAGCGCGTCGGCCTCTCACCACTGGATACCGTGGTTCAAATCCCGGTCACTCCATGTGACATTTGTGCTGGACAAAGCGGAGGCGGGACAGGTTTTTCTCCGGGTACTCCGGTTTTCCCTGTCATCTTTCATTCCAGCAACACTCTCCATTCTCATTTCATAGCATCTATCAGTCATTAATAAATCACTTTGGGAGTGGCGACCCCATTGTAATAATAGCCTATATCTGCTTCATTCATTCCATCCCTAACCCGGCCAATGACTGGAAAACAGGTTGTAGGTTTTCATTTTCCTGATGAATCGGTGTTGTCCTTGGTTCTCTCCCCTGGCTGCTACAAATACTAAAAACCGTTTCTCGTTATGCTGGCGTGCTAAATATACGGAATGATCAAATTTTTTCCGTTCGACGGCCGTACAGACCTGAATCGGGATGCCAATCAGCAAAATCGTTGTGGGCATTGAGGTACTCATCCCACTGACGCACCAGGTTGAAGATTCCCGTGTGGTAAAACACCGAAGAAGTCCGTAACCGCCTGCTGCACAACCTCGTCCGACACGAAGCTTCGATGGGGACCGAAGGCGTGATAATCGCATGGTGAGAGATCACGACTATAGGGTGGGTGCTCGAGTGTTTACCCCTTGTGTTGGCGTACTTTCTGCGTGGCCTCCCAGATCGACCGGCGTCAGGAGTCAAAACGTGACCCGCACGGAACTTGGTGCACCATTTCAAAAAGGTCGGCTTTGACAGACATGCTGCCCCATACGCAGTCTTCATACTTCGATGAATGTCGACCAGCGCTTGTCCTTCGGCAGCCAAGAACAGAATAACAGCACGTTGGTCCTGTATGGACACGTTTGATAATAACGTCGCCATACTTCACGTGGTCGCATTTAAGACACGACTGCCACACTAATCCGTTTGTCTATATGTCCGTGCTTATACACCCGCATCGCTGTCGCGCTACGTTTCATGTCCGCTGAAGCAATGCCCTCAAACGGAAACTTTTTGATCACGAATTATATCAACAACAACAACAACAACAACAACTCATTGCAGTAGTACGTCCATCCTTCCCACGACAGGCTATAGTCCTATTATTAAATGAGGCGTTGTGACAGCTAGCGTAGGAGGGATGGGCTACTGTAATGTCGTTGCTGAGACGTGAAAGGTCTAGCAACTCCAAGTGGACAACAGGCTCGTTTCCATGGCGACCGCAGTGGGGTCCGCCTACGTTTCCATGGTAGCCATACCCTCCTCCCTTCTATCCAGCCAAGCAGGCAGTAAACGGACCCTCCCTTTTTTTATATTAGGATTATAGCATAGCGATTAATGCAGTGAAGTGCCCATTTTTTAGATTTGGTTTTACGTCGCACCGACACAGATAGGTCTTATGACGACGATGGGATAGGAAAGCGCTAGGAATGGGAAGGAAGCGACCGTGGCCTTAATTAAAGTACAACCCCAGCATTTGCCTGGCGTGAAAATGCGAAACCACGGAAAACCATCTTCAGGGCTGCTGACAGTGGAGTTCGAAACCATTACCTCCCAGATACTGTAACCGTCCAGGCTTCTCATGCCCTACTAATGTAATATTATATCATTTTACGCGATATCATTTGATATCAAGTTTATCCGCCATCGGCAATTATTCGTAATAACATATTTATTCAGAGTCAATCATTTGTAATCAAGGCTTTTTTGGAATCATATTGAATATATGATAACATCGTTTTATTATTTAAATTATTATATTATGTAGGATAGGAATTCATTATGTTGTAAATACGGTCAATATGTTGAGACATAGTTGTTTTCATTTCATCTCATATTTGTGTATACGGAAAGTTATTCTTAAAAGCTGGGATTTTGCGTGAGTCATGGGTTTGGGGGAAGGCAGTAAACAGCGACCTGTGCGCGAGGCTTGCATACCAGCAGAGTACATCATCGCCACGCCTACTGGACTTGTCGAGGAAGAAGAGAAGGGGAGTTGATAATTCGATCTGTCCAATCAGATACTTCGTTGTATATGAGTTTTGAGATTGAACTGTTACCAAGAGTGGGTGTGAGCCCGGATATATAGTGATTCTCACCACGAGAACGGAACCCTAACGAAGTACAACTTCTGCTGTGAAGCTAACTACTCCATCACTACTGCTTCTACTGTGAACATCTACTTTGAACGACGTTATTTGATTTTTGAAACAGTGTGTGGTCGCTCTGCGACATAGTTATTTTTGTACAATGTGTTGTCGCTTCGATACAGTACTTAGGTGCGGTAATGTTATCGGATCTGCGTGAAACGAAACAAGCTTACGGCTTGTGTTATTTTCAGTAAATATTCTGGACGAAGAACTATGTTTAGTTCAAGTCTACGAAATTTGGTACAAGTCTGTACCGTATAAATAGTATAACTCAGTTGGATTGAGATTTCTACTACTATGGAAAAATTCATATCTCTGAATTTTCTCCTCATACGATCAACGCTGATCAGTTTTTACAAGTATAGGGCCAATGTTTAATTTAAAGACTAGGCAAGTAGGGAGTGTTAGTCCAGATAGCCCGTACCATATCAGAGAAGGAAGGAAGGAAGGATGTCCATGGAGCAAATTCTACATCGAGAAGAAGAGAACGAGTAACCACGGAAACCAGATGACTTCAACGGAAGCTGCAATTGGTGAGCTTCAATTAGGTAAAGCAAGCAATAGTAAATTCAGTAAATTAAATTATAAATTCCTCCACGCTTTAAGGAAACTTTTCCGGTTCATCTCATTTTTTTGTATAATAAATTCATTTGTATTTTATATTGTGTTAATTTTCTTTCTTAAGCGATAATTAATGGTTAATTATTTAAAATCCTACCCCAGTGATTTAATTATAAGTCTCTATGCTAGTAAATATAAATTTTGGTTTACAGTTTTGTTTAAAACTGTAATCCTGGCGCCCAAACATTACATAGAGAAATGGGAAACCATGGAATGTTAATTGTTTCTATTTGCGTGGCAATTTACGGGCAAGCCACAAATAGTTTATTTGATATCCATGTGTCCCAAGATAATAACTTTCGTCTCCCCAGGTGTTTTGACGAGAGGGAACAGTTACAATACAAGCTCACAGTTGCGTGGCCGTAACCGCACGGCCAACTCGCCCGGTCAGTGGAGTACCTGTACAGTCTTAAATTTTAAAATGCCAGTACCACCCAATCTGATGCACCTGATGGTACTTGGAAAACTATCACGACATAGTCTAACGGTCTGACAATTTCACAGTCTAACATTCTAGAAGCTAACAATAACTCATGTATAGTTCCAATGCAATGTGAAACTAAGGCTAAGTGCATAACTTCAGCTATAATATTCCTCACTACAAATTTAAATTATTTGACAGCCCGATAATAATAGTTCATAGGTGATCAGTACTTTATGTCCCTCTTTTCCTCATTCACCAGAGTGTCAGATTTTAGGTACCCCGCCATATTTTCATCTTAACTTCAAAGTCAATGAATTCCACTTTTAGGTAACCCACCTGATTTTCTTTAAGTCGTGAGTAATTTCCAATGCTTATGTGATAATCTATAAGCTCAATACATAACAGTACCAACGTCCGTTCACAGATTTCCCGTCTCATTTTTCTTAAAATTAGCTTTAGATCGCACTGACACAGATAGGTCTTATAGCGACGAAGGGACAGAAATGGGCCAGAAGTGGGAAGGAAGCGGCCGTGGCCTTAACTGATTGCCTGCTATAAAAATTGGAAGCCATAGAAAGCCATCTTCAGGGCTGCCGACGGCGGAATCCGAACCCATGCCACGGATTTGAAATGCTTATTATTAATTCCGTTGTCTCGAGGACTGGGTGTTCATGTTCATCTTAAAATATACCTCCTTTAAATACAACACACCATACTACTCTACAAACCACAACAGAAACAACCCAATAGTGAATAAATTCCCCCAAATTGGGTTGGCACCAGGAAGGGCATCCAGCCAAATCCACATCAATGCCGACCCCAGATAACTGGAAAAAAGTCCTGGAAGCAGAGAAGGAAAAATAAGAATAATTTACTTAACATTTTTTCCAAATACGTCCATGGATTGTACGGTGATGGCCTTGCTTTTACTGCAGCAAGAGGTCACCCATGTTCCAGGTTTTCTGCTATCTGCTGCAGGTAACCGCAATTGCCATCAAATCAAAATGCCTTCAAACGGTAACTGCGATCATACAATTATTATTGATGAAGACGATGCTTGTTTAAAGGGGCCTAATATCTAGGTCATTGGCACCTAATGGTAAAAATGAGACGAAATATAATGACAAATTAAAAGTCCAAAATTCTCTACTGACCAGAATTCAAAACGTGAGGACGAAGAATGACTGGATGGATATGAATTTAATACAATCAGTGGATCCTACCCACAATGCTTCACATTCACAAGAACTGACAAAACAATAGTATTACTGACCAAGGGACTGTGTCTAAAGCACAATACTAAATCGATGACGCCTGCAGTCTAAACGTGTCCAAAATACAAGTCATCGGCCCCTCATAATGGTACTTATCGCTAGGAATGTAGAACCATGGTATTTGTCACTGTGCGGTGCTAATCAAAAGTAGCGTAGACTCGCAGTATTCCACACATTATGGTACTACTCACAGGTAGTATAATGAAATTCGCACATGTAAAACACACCTATGGTTTTTTGCTCATTGCGGCGCCATTTACAGGCAAGGCAAACCTATGGTGTTCAAATAAGTGTATTAACCACAGGGACTCGTACTATCCCGTGGTGTTCCTCATATAGTGGGTACTAATCATAGGCTAGCCAGAAGCATGGTGTCGCTCATATAGTGGTACTAATCACAGGTACTGTAAAAGCCGACAGTGCACTCTAAGTGGTGGGGTGACCGCACGGTGCTCCTGCGTGCTACTAATCACAAACCTATTTGGTACCTAACGTAGTGGTACTACGCGCAAGTAAAAGCGACCCATGGTGTTCCCCGCGTGGTGGTACTAAGCACAAGTAGTTTCATGGTTCTAATACAATCATCCCTTGGTCACCCCTTTTAGTCGCCTCTTACGACAGGCAGAGGATACCGTGTGGGTGTATTCTTCGTTTGCGTCCCCCACCCACAGGTGGTGTTTAGTCCGCGAGAGGTATTTTATTTCCTTGAAGTCCGCCGGCAAGCTGGTGAGGACCCCCCTATCCGCCACCTGGAACGTCCCACTCGGGAGTATCACCTTGCTACGCCAGTCTAGTAAGTTCGTGGACAATTATTATTATTATTATTATTATTATTATTATTATTATTATTATTATTATTATTATTATTATTATTATTATTATTATTCACATTTCACTTGCCAGGCAGTTAACCGATTAGGAGACTGGTTATTGTCAAGATTTCCCAAGCTCTACTGTGATAGGAAGGTTCATGTCATGCGGCAGGTGTTCAGAATGATAGCCTTCTGCATTTGTGGAAGTGTATAGGCGTGATCCAGATCCTGCAGGTGTTGTAGCTTATTGTGCACAAGTCATGTGGCGGAAATTACTGAAGGCCTCACTATTACTAGATTCATTTCTCACCGTTTTTTTAACTTCTACTGCGAGGTCAAAGTATTTTTCAATCTTCTGGATATAGACCTGATGGACGTTGTGATCTGAAGGGACCGTCACATCCAGAAGATGTTTTCTTAAGCTGTTTGTCAATAAGGACAATTTCCGGCCTGCTTGATAATATTATGGTCCTGTCTCTCGACAGCTTGAACCCTTCACTTTCAAGCACATCAGATGGTCTGTACTCCTCATATGGGATTTTCTAATATATAAGTCCCGACTTGATTTTTAGCTTTTGGTGCACAGTTTTCGCTACTTCTTTAAGCCGTTGAATATATTCTTTAACCACTATGACTTTACATGCACCCACAATATTCTTCACCGTCACATCTGTTTCTCCGCATCTCCTGCATCCGTCGTTCACTTCTTCCTTTAAGATATATTTGGGGTAGGTACGGATGTCTATGACTCTACCCTGAATTGCTATGAAGAACCCTTCTGTTTCTCCGTGGATGCAGCCTTTTTCTAGACAGAGTGTGGAATTTATCATTTTTATTATTATTATTATTATTAATTCCATTAATATTACGCAGCGATTAACAAGAATGAGTAATTGAGATGATTTTTGCTTATTTATGTGAACAACAAGACTTTAATTTGTACATAGGAGAGCAGTACTTCGATGCTCTCCTCGAGTATAATATTGACAACCTCAGGTGCATTTCAGTTCAAGCAACGTTTATGCATATTATGTTACTTGAGGCTAATTATGCTATAGTTACGGAACGTTCTGCTTCTTCCAGTTAACTAATCATATAAGCCTGAAACACATAATATCCGCATCTCCGCACTTGCTACCTCCTGGGTAATTGTATTAATATGTTAGCTGTTATTCTTACGATTCTGATAGCCATCCGTGTTTCTTTCTTCAATACTATTCTCAATTGAGTGCTAGTAAGTATTCAAAACTTGGATATGTAAGCTTTTTCGCTAAGGTCTACTGAACTTTATTTGTCATTATGTTGATCCTACCCTGCTAATTAATAGTCAGATCAGCTAATATTTATTGTGTCACCAGATTCTGATTCTATATTCTATGGTATTTAAAAGAGCTCTGAGAGTAGAAGGATGTCTTTTCCTTCGTATTGAAACTTCCACTGTTTGAATCCCGGCCAGTTCATATGGGATTATTGAAATTGAGAGAAGGACTCATCCCTGTGTATCGTATGTCACGTAACACTAGGAGTCGTATAACCAATGAACTGCAAGAGGGAACGATTTTTGACATTTGGTTTGTACCATCGTGATTCGGAAGCAACTGGCGTTATTACAGTGAAATTTAGTCTAGATTTATCTGCACAACTTAAATACTATGACATACAATCGTCACCAATTTTCATCGCTGATCTACACAAAGGTCTGTCGCCCAGGTGACAGATTCCCTACTAATCGTTTAATTATATTTTCAAGATTGACTCATATGAATCACATACAGTAAAATAAATGTAGAATGTTACCAAAAAACCCTTGATCTTCACCCATAAAACATTATTGCATTCATTTACGATGCAGATGGTGAAGAAAAGGCAAGGAAGTTATTTTAAGGCCAACTCCCACTTATCAGAAGTGACGAGAAGAGAACTTTTGTTACAGTGTAAACCTATTTAAATGGATAGCAAGAAATTCGACGCGTTCAAACACAAACGAAGCGAACGGATTTTGTATTATAGGTTCGAATATTTTACCCCGGCGGGAACGGAACTTCTGTTACGGATGTAATTGTTTGCTCTCACAAGTAATCGGGAAAACAATACTATAACATTCTACGCTGTTCTTGAGTTAAGCTTTAAGCCAGCAGATAATAAAATAGTACTGTATACTTTTAAAATTTGTAGTATATAAAGAATAAACAAATGTTTTTAAACCTCAAAAAAACTGCTAGTCACATTATCGTAAATACAGGAGTACGCAATCGAGTGTATTGTTTGGTCAAACGTTATTCCACCAAGATGAAATAATCCCTGTAAGTTTGGAATTCTCATCTTAATGAGAGAATAAGTTTGTCTTCACCTCTCATAAGGAAGTCAGAAAGATTGCAAACTCACTATCCCCGTTTAAACAAATATCAGAAACACAGAATTTCCTTCTCTTACTACTTACGTTTGCTTAGAGCCTCCATGGCTCAGGCGGCAGTGTGCTGGCCTCTTACCTCGGGGTTCCATGGTTCAAATCCCGCTCACTCCATGTGAGATTTGTGCTATGCAATTATTATTATTTGAAGGCAATTTTATTCACTTCATTACGAGTTGAAGGTAATGTGGATATAGCACGTATCTGCTCATTATTATTAGCGTATGGTAACGTACACAAAACAATACAAAGACTAAATACGCCTATAGTGTACATGAACAGTAAGCACAAAATATTATATACATAATTACAAGATATACACATTGTAACATTGAAAACAATCATGCAAGTCCGTCTCTCCGGTGTAGTGGTTAGAGTGATTAGCTGCCACCCCCGGAGGCCCGGGTTCGATTCCCGGCTCAGCCACGAAATTTGAAAACTGGTACGAGGGCTGGAACGGCGTCCACTCAGCCTCAGGAGGTCAACTGAGTGGAGGTGGGTTCGATTCCCACCTCAGCCATCCTGGAAGTGGTTTTCCGTGGTTTCCCACTTCTCCTCCAGGCAAATGCCGGGATGGTACATAACTTAAGGCCAAGGCCGCTTCCTTCCCTATTCTTTGTCTATCCCTTCCAATCATCCCATCCCCCACAAGGTCCCTGTTCAGCATAGCAGGTGAAGCCGCCTGGGCGAGGTACTGGTCATCCTCCCCAGTTGTATCCCCCGACCCAATGTCTCACCCTCCAGGACACTGCCCTTGAGGCGGTAGAGGTTGGATCCCTCGCTGAGTCCCAGGGAAAAGCCAACCCAGGAGGATAAACTGATTAAAAAAGAAAAGATCATGCAGGCAAAAGGATTCAAAGAGTTAGCTCTAAATTCTCTAGCCATTGTATGGCCTCAGCAGAAGCCACCACAAAGTCCTGGATGGATCCAACGAATGTACTATCAATGCATTTGGTGACAATATGCTCGATAGTCTGCTTAACAGCACCACAGTCACAGGCTGGAGAAGATCTCAGACCCCATTTAAACATCATGATCCACATCTCCCATGGTTAGTACGGACTCTCTTCAGGGCTACCCATGTCTTGCGGGGAAAATCAAAGCCAGCTGGGGTGATGCTGATTCCTCCCCGTGGTGCCCCTGAATAGGTATAGGTAACTGTGTTACCTGTACTGAACTGAACGTCAGCTCTTGGTTGCCAGATAGGTCTTACGGCGACGATGGGAAAGGAAATGGCTACAAATGGGAAGGAAGCGGCCGTGGCCTTAATTAAGGCAAAGCCCCAGCATTTGCCTGATGTGAAAATGGGAAACCACTAAAAACCATCTTCAGGGCTGCCGACAGTGGGACTCGAACCCACTATCTCCTGGACATAAGCTTACAGCTGCGCGCCCCTAACAGCACGGCTTACTCGCTCGGTGAGATGTCATAAAGCATGAAGACAAATTTTTTGGTCATATTTTGGGCATATTAGCATTTTAAGTTCATATTACAAACAAAATCAGGAGGAGCTACCTGTCGTCCGGTGTGGTGCGTGTAAATCTATTAGCAGCGTCCGTATTTTAAGTTCAATTCTCCGACCGATGAATCGTGTAGCTACTTGACTCGGATCTGAAAGTAAACGTGTAATCCGAACCACAGGGACGTAATATTTTTATTTTAAAAATTCCACGTGAATCAGCTGGTACTGACCGCTGCCCATCTTCGTTAGATGTCAGTAACAATGCCATTTATGTGTGACGCCTCCTTGAATATTTTAGTACCGTACAAATTTAAAAAATACCTTTCTGCTATGTGTGTAAAATTGTCATATTAGCAAGGATACGATTTAATACGCGGCTGCACTGTGATTTGGCAAAATACAAGAGCATTAGTCACGAATCAGCTCTACAGAACAGCCAACTGTATTTTTGGATGCAGTAAAACCTTTGACGTCGCCCAAACTCTTAAATATACAGTGCCAGCCAAACATTAATAAATCTATATCTAATGAATTTTGTGTTCTTTTGCATAAACACACGTTCCTTGACTAGTGCTGTAGGTAGAAAGAAAATGTCATTACTTACAGAAGTTTTACGACTTTCGCAAACAAATGTTTAAGAAAACACTTCTATGGATGTTACGGAAATTAATGCAATAAAATATGTGATCATTTCTATGGAGTTACGGATACCGTCTTATTAATAACAATGAAGTATCAGTACGGTAACACTTATTGTGAGAATATAATAAATATATTAGGCTTATTTAAGTTTTTATGTCATAATCAGTTTAGAGAATAGTCCGAATCGTTGTCTGAATGGTCAGCGAACTGGCCTTCGGTTTAGAGGGTCCCGGGTTCGATTCCCGGCCGGGTCGGAGATTTTAATCACTTTTGATTAATTCTTCTGGCTCGGGGACAGGGTTTATATGTCCGTCCCATTACTGTCCTCGTCATATTCAGACAACTTACTACACTACCAACCACCACAGAAACACGCAGTAGTGATTAAATCCCTCCATGTAGGGTTGGCGTCAGGAAGGGCATTGGGCCATAAAACAGGGCCAAGTCCACATGTATGACGCAGTTAGCACCTGCGACCCCACAAGTGTGTGGAAAAGCGGTAGGAAAAGAAGAAGAATAATATGTTTAGAGCATAGCTGTTGGCTTATTTTCACGGGTCCTAGAAACCCACACTCTAGTTATTATATTAACACATTTTCATTCTTAAAGCAAATGTGCCTTCAACAAGCATGACCTGGGTGTACAATCCAAGTAATACGTTTACAGTAGCACAGCGTTCGGTTCCATGGCTGAATGGTTAGCGTACTGGCCTTTGCTGCAAGGAGCCCCGGGTTGGATTCTCGGCTGGATCATCGATTTTAAATTGCATTGGTTAATTCCAATGTTTCGGGAGCTGTGTGTGTGTGTGTGTCTCTCTCGCGTTCACAGACGCGCGGGTGACTTATCAGGCATCAACTAGAAAGACCTGCACTAGGCCTCTCCGGAGGCCACACCACACCTGTACTTACAGTACTTACAGGTGAAAGAAATGAAATTATTACTGAAGACAACATAAAATGTCTGCATTTTCTATGAATAATTCGCAAAGTAGAGAGATCGTCAAAGAAGCACTAGAGCCTCCGAAGAGGCCAATATCACGAGCAACGTGCCAACATATGTACGACAATATGTGACGTGCCGGGTCACCTTAATTTTAATATAAAATTATACTTGATCATATACTTCTCCATAAGCAATATCCCATGGGCGCCATCCTTCAAAACTTATGACTTGAAGACGATAGTCACTAATAATAATAATAACAATAATAATAATAATAGGAAATGAGACTCTAAATACTCCCATAGGTGGGATGACGGAACACTAACCAAAAGTACACTCTAACTTGGAAATTAAGGATCGTTAATAAAAATTTCTGCAATAACCAATTAAATAACTATTTATTAAGAGGAAAAACGTGACAGCATATTTACGAACTCTGAACTTACGAAAGTAAAATAAAAATTGAATGAAATAAAATTTAACGAACTAAACTGTTGCGCGGAGACTTGCAATAATTTATGCCATTAGCTCACCATTTGTAGACTCTGTTATCTGGACACGATCTATGTAGCAGTTGGATGTTTGATGGACCTCTCGTGCTGGCGTCGTCTTCTCTCGTTGTAGGTACCAGTCCTATTTCTGATTCGTGCATAGCCCATAACTGAACAATGACTTTCCTGACTTCAACACTTTCTACAGTACTCCTTACATAAAGTTGTAATGGGTCCTAATGTCAATAGCAAAACCACCTTGGGTTACGTTGATGGAGGGAATACACTTGTATTTTTCCGTATTACAGAGTTGTAGCGTGACAAAATTTATCCTGTCCTATACCAGTCAAAACCGGTCTCTCGTTGGCTTTAACTCTCGTCATTGTGATAACCAGGTCTCAATGAGAGCAATTTTGAGTGGTATTCTACTCAGATGATAATTGAACTAATATCTTCAGCAGTTAAGACTTTTTCCGATGTCAAGACGTACAGCACTCCTCCGATGTAATGATAGACTAGATTAGAATTGACCGATAGACCCTCTCCAGCTCTTGTCGTTGATATATATAGGCTCCAAAATCTCCCTCCACGTACCATATCACATGGTCCAGTAAGATCTGATTTACTAGCCCTTCTCCTATCCATCGTTGTACATCCATCATCTTGTTTCATAACGTCCATTCACATAGGTTGAACTCAACCGGGCAATCAAAGCGTATTGTAGCGAACTTCGAAAAGTAGGCGTTAACAAGGCTTTAACTGTCTCCTCAAGGAATGGAAGGGGTAAGAACTCTTGCCAGCTTGATGACGTATATTTCCTGCTAATGGGCTAAAATTAGCCTGATGACTCCGGTCACCTGACCTCGGCTAATGGAAATTTACTGCTAGCTCTTCGTACGAGTGATGTAATACCTTACTCAAGAAATCGTTCGTTTAAATACGATATAGCTGTGATACAAAGAAATGAAATGATGATGTGAAATGGATCACTAATAACCTATATATAAATATAACAATTAAAAATGACCTACCACTACTTAAATACATACATATTTCCAATTACACAGTTCGATAATTTTGTACATAGTGTGATGTTCCAAACATCATAGTATTACCAATAATCATCTTCGAACATTTCGATGTCATCCTTGTACCTAACACATGCTGTCCAAGCAAGTGATGAATTGTCAATACTGGATGCATAAAGTGACCATGGAGGATAGGAAGAAAGATATTAGAATGTTGAATATGATGACGCGAAAAAATGGCATCGCCTTCTGCGAGCATCCGATAGGGCGATGAGGCTACGTATTGTCTAGGAGGGTCGAAAACATTCTGAACATCAACGAAGGTACGAGTCCTACGAAAGTGGTCGCATAAAGAGACCTTAAAATCAAGGAAGAAATGACCACCAGGTTCTACAACAACACAGAGCTCTAGACATTCCAGGTTTGTGGCAGAAATTTTGCTCCTACATCCCATAATTAACATTACTCATGCACTAATCAGACAACCGTCATGCTCGCCAATGAGTGAATAGCTATCGTGACGATCGTGATGGTATGGTATATGCCAACGGCGTAGCCACGTTAAATCGTGGGATTCCCATGAGGTAATAGAAGTTAAGGACATTGGTTATGGTAACCATTTGTATGGTAGTCCAAGAGCTGTTGGCAAGAGAAATATTGGAAGGGACTTAGTTACCCTCCCCTTGTCTAAGGAGTTTGACAGCCAAACTAGGGAACTGCCTTCAGGGGTGAAGTACAATGGGGACTTCGAGGGGCCTGGGACCACTACGGTAGCTGTGAAGGCCCTTCAGGAACTCTGAAAAGTGGTGGCAAAAGGGGCTCTGGTTAAGACGCTGCAGGTAGTTATGCTACTTAGGTTTTAAAAAAGTAAATAAATGCAATGTAAATTTTAATCTTATACCAATTGTATTATTTGATGTAATTCCACATACTGTATATGAGTTGACTACGTTTGTAAGTATAGGAGATATTATATGTAGAATTTTTTAAATAATATAAATTTATTAAGGATGAGCTGTGTGTTTAATAGAAAAAAATTGTTAGCATAAATGGTATAATATTGTATTATAGGAAAATGTACTTCTCTTGTTAATTTAATATTTAGTGCTTGACAATAATGTATTTTACTGTACCATTTGCCACCGAGATAGACACGTCATTCGCAAATGAAGAGAATTTAATTTAATTTAATTTGATTTGATTTGATTTGATTTGATTTGATTTGATTTGATTTGATTTGATTTGATTTGATTTGATTTGATTTGATTTGATTTGATTTGATTTGATTTGATTTGATTTGATTTGATTTGATTTGATTTGATTTGATTTGATTTGATTTGATTTGATTTGATTTGACAAGTAAACTCTCTCCGAAGGAACTTCATCATCGGTGACAGAACTCTATGGTCGGTAAAGCAAATTTAACGTGACAAGCTGCTCCCCGCAACTCAGAAGAGAGTAAATTAATTGCTTGAATCCCCTAACAGATACAGTTCTGTAATATGAATAATGTTTTTGCTATTATCCCGTAACTGTACGTTCAACATACAACCCTACCATAATTTCATAAGCTCCCTCAGTGCATCAATAATGGTATATTCTGCGTCCACCCGACAATAGAGTTTCTGTACCGGAAGATAGAAGTACTACCAATTCTTCGCAAGTGTACATGAACGGCAGCCCTTCAGGTGATCCTGATGGATTATCACGAATATTATCATCACAGGTTGGGAAGTAAGCACCTAAACGTACTCAGGTGCTTCAGTGCTTATCACCCTCTGAAAGACAAATTCATTATCCTTTCCATTCTTAAAGGACGTTCGCCGATTGTTTTGAAATATCCGAACATTGGTTGTGATTTTACGTTACAAAGGCCAATGTATTGACCGTTAACTTAATAATGACATTCTCGTGATACAGTCTGCGTGTGTCCGTTTTCCATAATTAACTAAAGTTAGAAACACACGCTCGAATACAACAAAGAATGAAAAGAGTGATATTAGGTTTCACGAAAACAAAGGAAATCCATGTAAGCTTCATAATTCGTAGCTAATGAGATATTTTTAAATATTAATGAAAAACGTCTGTGTACGCCAGCAGTAGATAATCCTCCGCATGCAGATGCAACAGTACATACAGTACAATTCATGTAATTGTTTCTCTAATCAGCACAGACAACCTATTGGATAAAGCAGATTACATGAATATTTAATACAGAGCTATTGATTGCGTGAGGATGTCTATCTTTTGCTTGAATTGTAAAGCCTTTGGTTCAGAGGATCCTGGGTCAGTTCCTGGCTGGATCGGAGTCATTAGAAACGTCTGGTTAATTTATCTCCTTAGGGAACTACAGCAGAGTCTGGTTTGTTCTTCTGGTTCACGGACTGGGTGTTTGTATTTACCCACAACACGCTACACTACCATCCATCACAGATTTACACAATTGTGAATTACTCCGCATAGAAAACTGAATCGATGAAGCTTGTAGTCTAAACGGGTCCAAAATCCAGGTCATCAGCCCCTCATAATGGTACTTATCGCTAGGAAAGTAGAACCATGGTATTTGTAATGTTGCGGTACTAATCAAAAGTAGCGTAGACTCGCGATATTCCACATATGATGGTACTACTTACAGGAATGTAATACACACATGTAATGCAGACCTATGGTGTTTCTCACATTGCGGCGCCATTTACGGGCACCGCAAACCTATGGTGTCCCTCACTTAGTGGGTACTAGTCATAGGCGAGGCAGGCCCGTAGTGTCGCTCACCCATGATGTCGCTCATATAGTGGTAGTAATCACAGGTACTATAAAACTCACCCTGATTCACACACTGTTGCCACTAATCACAAACCGATTGTGTGCCTAACATAGTGGTAGTACGCGCAAGTAAAAGCGACCCATGGTGTTCCCCGCGTTGATCGTACTAATTAAATCAGTCATTTAAGAAAGGGCACATGTCCAGAAATGTAACTTTTCAGGAGGAGAAAAAAACCTTATTTAAAAGACAGACTTTCTATTTACGTTAAATGTACGTATTTTGACAGTAAATGTTGATGGTTGCGGCTAGGTTACTTAATAAAATATGGAGTAAAGATGAAGGACTTGGTGGAAATTGGCAGATTAAAAAATGGATATATCCCCTTTCTATAACGATGGCTGAATTAAAATCAGTTTTGCAGCAAAAACACATTGTCTACTAAGATAATTTGGACTCAATGTGTCGTTGTTCTACAATAATAATCATTTGAATGATGAAAGTCAATCAAAATCATTTTCAATTACACGAAAATATGGTCAGGCAAGTATTTCGTTGAACAAGTCTTTTTACTCCCCCAGAATGTGCATTTTTCCTATCAATGGGAATTGTTTCTTTGTTGCCTAGTTCCTTAGAAAGCTAAACGTTGCTGTCTACTTTCAAGTGGAAGGTGTGTTCAATAAGGCCGTTGATAAACTGTTTTGTTTGTACGGTTCCTGGATCTTCTGCAGAGTTAAAGGAAGTGCACGAATGATTCTGGCTGGAAACAAATTTTCTAGTTGGTAGGCACTTCCCTTCTTTCAGATACATCCGACAGTCTTCCCCTCTTATATAATTTTGGCCACCATGCAGTAAAGATTTTACATCTCTCATACGCGTTTTACAGCCACCAGAACACTCAGAAACTGCCTTAACCGATGCCATAATCTTGGTAATGGAAGTTAGTAAACAAATTAAGGTGTACTCAGTTGATTGACCAACGAGCAGGCAGCTAATCCTTCTTATAAGCAGCGAAATCATTCAATAAGGGGCACTTCTCCAGGGACATGTGCCCTTTCATAAATGACTTCGAAACCACACACATACCAGCCTTGAATATAAGCATGTTAAAGGTTCGATAACGTCGTTCCTTTTGTGGAAATTTGCACCAGGACGAGAAGAATTTAAAAAAAATCATCGACAATTTGGACTCGTTCCCTTTCTTAAATGACTACTATTAGTAGCCTCATGGTTCTAATTCGATCATCCCTTTGTCGCTCCTTCAGTCGCTTCTTACGACAGACAGGGGATAATGTGGGTGTATTCTTCGCCTGCGTCCCCCACGCACAGGGGGTTGTGTGCTTCGTCCGCGAGAGCTATTTGTTTCGCTCAAGTCCGCCAGCAAACCGGTTACGAACCCCCATCCTCCACCTGGGACGCGCCATGTGGAAGTATCATCTCTCCCCCTCCTACGGCAGCGAAGTAGGTTCGTGGCATATTTTGTTACATGACATAAATTTTCGGATATGAGTATTATTTTTCTGATTTTTCTGATTTGTGGAGTGACAAATTACATCTTCCATGGCCTCCTCGTGCACAGTTAAGTCGACAGACACTACTATGTGGCTCTTGTCAGCATACGTTCTTGGAAGTGGTTGAGTGGGGTAATCTACTTGGATTTGGGGCATCTGGGGTTAGTTTTCGACATTTAACCCCGCATTTGCCCAATCTGCAATGCCTCTGGTTGAAATCGGCGCAAAATGGCTTCCTAAGATTTCAGACGCTTTTGGTGGATAAATTGGCTAGTGCCTGAAGCCCACGGAGTAGTACTTCCTCGTAGCTGCTTGCTAACAAGGGAAATGCATAACCTTACCAGACACGATTGGCGATGAAATCTGACAAGTGTAGCAGTCTTTCTTCCAGAGTTGAATAGGAGAAAAAGGCAAATAAAGGAGAACTGATCCAAAAGCTTTTTCTTCTCACTCTCTCCCCTGGGAAACGAAGTTTCCAGAAAATGTAGAGGAAATCCGACAAATGAGGGACGTGACATGACCCACCGGGTTCAAGATTTATGCTGAGTGCAGACGCCGTCGTTGATGATGATGAAAATAAATTGGGTTTCGATATCTGTCACATCCATGAGGTGGTCCCTAGTGCATTTGGAGATGTGCCATTTGAAGAGACATAGAAAGCCAAGAAACAAACGTTCAATCGGAGTACTTGCCGCCACCACCTACGTATTACGAGGATTGTCTAAAGAGGACCTAAGAATACGATAGGAACAAAGTCAGGAAATCGGATGTCTTAGAATACAGTCAAAGACCAGTTCTAGAAACTTGACGTCATAAGAATGCTATTACAGATGTGAGAACATTCTACGAGAGCGTGCAGAAAACTCTGATGAAAATACGTTTTCCGTAAGAATTACAATCAATACTTCTCAAAGATGATTGCATTGGACAGCATTATCCATGTCTGAACTATTAAACAGATACCGCTGCGACATAAGAGCGAAGTTCCCTTGGCATAAACTTCAAGGTATCCTTCCATTGTGGACAATTGTTCAAGGAGATCATCATGGTTATATCTCGCACAAATTATTTATCGTGTGGGATGATATTTCTTGTCTCACAAAATAATACAGCAAAAATCACAGGACTTAATTCAAATAATCAAAAATCTGATCATTAGGAACAATATTGCGCGTTCGTAGGCCATGTACTTTGATCAGAGTCCCCTCTATAAACAGGAGCACAGAGGCAGGACGTTACGGTATTAAAGGGCTCTTCTTCGCTAGTGGTTCGATTGCAAAGCTGTACGTGGTAATGCCTGCGCTTTCAGTGGATGGTGCTCTACAGTCACCAATTTTCGTCTTGGTGCAAGAGGTGGGTGGAGTTGTTTCCAATAGCACGCAACTTTTTACTTATAAGAATGTAAAATATGAAAAAGTGAAGCGTTTGAAAAACTTTCTGGAGATGCGCCTTTCGAAGAAAATAGTTCAGACATAGAAAGCGAAGGGAAACTTTCAAGAGGAGTACGTTCCGTCACCCCCGGACAGATATTCTATTGATCACTGGCACGTAGAGCGTGTAGAAGGACAAGCAGCTAATCGAAGGTTGTACTCTTGCCGATGCCCGTTCGAAAATGGAACAGAGCCTTGGAAAGTGTATATTCTTCACCCAACCACTGGGCGTGTACTTCTCCTGTTTTTACAAAAATTTTATCAAATATCACAAACTCCGCAGTAGCTATAATCCCACATAGCGAGAAATGGCAACGGGAGAATTTCTCGAAACTGCAAGAGCTGATTCACTTCCAGTTCTTTTGCACTAAGAGCCTGCATACATTTTATGGATATATCGATCAGACACCTTGAACATTCTCAACAGTTGTTCACTTTTGTTTCAAAACAAACATTGACGATGACTGTAGTACATATAATCAGATAACATGCATGCAATGTGCGCACATCTGTGGCACAGTTTATTTTACAAAGGCCATTATAGAAATCCACAAGTGTACATGATGCATTACATACATATTCAATAATGGCACTTAAGCTGATGCCCTTCTATAAACTTTCACACCTTTTATTGGTAGGACTATTATTTTTGTAATCCTCATAGTTTACAACGCATCTTAATATTCTTTTTCCTATGCCAGTGTATTTCTGTTCTCTTACGTAGAGAAAATCCACTGCAATGAAGGAAATTACAATGGAAACTTCACATACTGTTATTCCTTGTATGTATTCTTTTCCTGATCGTTCATTTAAATATGTTATCATCAGTCCAGTAACAAAAATGTTTTGAGTGACGTATTGACTAATAAGGAAACTGGAATATATGACTAATCGGCCGTGTGACGGAAATTTAGTCACAAATGGTTCAGATTCCGGATCCAACATAATTCTGACAGTCACATACACAATTAAATTTCTCCGTCGGTGTTTAGCTTTGTATATTTATTACTTCACTTTGCAATGAGTATAGTATGAAAATCATCCTTTCCAAGACTAAACTGATATCAGTAGTTAAGAAATCCAAGAGAATTCAATATCAGATTGGAGATACAAAGCTGGAACAGTATTCTGTAAGAAGGAATTCAGCTCCCGAACAAAACTATCCTTACATAGGTTTATTTTCAGACCAACTTTGCTTTACGGGAGTGAAAGCTAGGTTTACTCAGGATATCGTATTCATAACACACATAAAAGTAGCGAGAATGATTGCTGGTACAAACAGGTGGGAACAATGGCAGGAGAGTACTCGGAAGGAGGAAATAATGATAGGTTAGGAACGAACTCGATGGATAAGGGTGTACGCATAAACCTGCTTCGGTGCTGGGGTCATGTGAGGCGAATGGTGGAGGGTACTTTACCGAGGATAATAATGGACTCTGGTGTGGAGGGTAAGAGAAGTAGAGGGAGACCAAGATAACGATGGTTAGGCTCAGTTTATAACGATTTAAATATGAGAGGTATAAAACTAAACGAGGCCACAGAACTAGTTACAAGTATAGGATTGTGGCGGCGGATAGTAAATTCACAGAGGCTTGCAGACTGAACGCTGAAAGGCGTAACAGTCTACCATGAAGATGTTTCAATATGTTATTTATTACTGGCGGATATATCCATACTTCACTACAGAATTCTACATTGTATACAGAATTCTGTGTGAAGTAGTGTACACGTTGTGAGTAGTTACTAAATTTCATAGCACTTTGCGTCACTCCCAGAAACACTACGGGATGTCTCCATACGACGTTTCTCATGTGAAGACTGGGTTGGAGAGTTTTCATTGTATTGGCCGGCCCGCTTACCTACTGCCAGTCACAATCCTGTTCAGGAGTTTCCGTTATAATAACAGGCCCAGTTGCAATCTTGTAGGAGAGTTTTAATTATGATGGCAGGCCCGCTTCCCTATTGCCAGTCGCAATCTTGTTGGGGGTTTTCATTGTAATGGCAGACGGTAACTTTTATCTACCTATTTACATTCTCCGAAAGACTGTTCTGCGGGCCTATCTTGCCATTTACTTTGTGTGTGCCATGTTTGTTCAGCATTGGTTTCTGATACAAAGAGAGATATACTACTTGCACGTCCCTTATTGGCAGTGTTGGTGTTATATAGAACATCACATTGAATCAGGTCATAGGTGTTAATCTAACGGTGCCTGTTATGATCCTCGTAGTCTCGCTGTGTGTCGATTAAACTTCGATTTTTAACTAAGCAGAGTTTTGTGTGTGGGGTCTTAGTTTCAGGAATGTTGGGAACAACATAAAATCATTTAGTCAAGGTAATTACCGTTCACGATTAAAATCACACGACTCAGCGGGGAAACAAACCCGGGTCACCGAGGTCCAAAGGCCAAAACACACACCCTTTATCCACGGAGGCGGACCCTGCCAAAGGTGGGACGTGTACCTATTTGAATCACATATGAAGAGACAGTGAATTGAGTTGATGGAAGGATAATAATTTCTTTAAATTTGACCTTTAAAAAAAAGGCAAAATGATAGAGCAAATCTTGAGATACTAGGATTTTAATTTGTTGGGAAGTTTAAGGGGAAGTTTGAGAGGAGGGGAGGGGGAGTTAAGAATGGCAGAGGTATGCTAAGACATGAATAATTATGACAAACAGATTAGGGTGGATGTAGGATGAAATGGATACCTAGGAAGGATATTATTAGCACAGGATTAGGCGGATGGAGTGTTGCATGAAATCCGTCTATGCACTGAAGACCAAAACAAGGCAGCCATAATTAAACTTGGCTGCATCAAGTACTTGCATCACAAGTGGGACTGGATGAACTTGACAACGTGCTACTGTTTTTTTTTTCTTTTACAGTTTTCTTTACGTGCAGCGACACAAATTGGTCTTACGGCGACGATGGGATAGGAAAGGGCTAGGAGTTGGAAGGAAGCGGCCGTGTCCTTAATTAAGGATTTGCTTGTCTGGTGTGAAAATGGGAAACTACGGAAAACCATATTGAGGGTTGCCGGCAGTGGGATTCGAACCCACTATCTCCCGAAAGTAAGCAGACAGCTTCGTGACCCAAACCGCACAGTCACTCGCTCCGTCTACTGTGATCTGAAGGAGCAGGCCACTGAACGTATCATCAGGCTCTGTCCTTTAAACTCCAGTCCTGAAAGTGCTGAAAACATGCTGGAGCTCACTTCTAACGCTATCGATTTTATTTATAATCTCAATGTGCAGTAGTATGATCCGATCCATTTGTAAAATCCATTATACAATTTGACCAAACAATGTGACTAAATTCCAGAATACATCGTAACTACAGCTCCCTCCTAATGAGCTACCTACATTATCTGGTTACAAGCGTATCCCATTTTTCACATTTTCCCTTCTTTGTTCACATGATACCACACAACACGGACGCTAAAACACATCAACACGAAAGGTGCTAATAACGAAAGAGAATGTAATGTAAATTTAATATTAGGAAATGTCAGCAACTGTAATGTGCTGTTGCCGATTTTATGCGAGCCATGTTGCCAGGTCTTCGTCGAGAAGATGGATGGTTCTTAAAACCGATTGAGGTAGACGAGATTCAGCTCGGCTACAATACAGTGTCAATATTCACCCTCTGTACAAAATATGGTTGTAATTGAATGTGCATTATTTTAAGGACACATCCCTTGTGTGACCACAACACACCTCCTTCGTCATCATCATCATATTCTTCTTCATTTCATGGGTCATTTCAACCCTACTCCAGCTCTTTACCGCAGGGGATATTTTGGCTTGTTCTTGCAATTCACTGCTCGTTCTGTTGTTCATTTAATTAGTACATTTATCTCTAGTTTAGATTATATTATTTCCTAGCGAGTTGGCCATGCGCTTAGGGTTGCGCCGCATTCGGGAGGCAGTGGGCTCAAACCCAACTGTCGGCATCCCTGAAGTTGTTTCTCCATGATTCCCCATTTTCACACCAGACAAATGTTAGGGATGTACCTTAATTAAGACCACGGCAGCTTCCTTCCCACTCCTAGCTCTTTTCCGTTCCATCGTCGCCATAAGACCTATGTTAGTGCGCCGTACAGCAAATTGTAAAAAAGGGGAAAGGGGTTAAAAGTGGTTTATGTTATTAATATTATAGCGTTCTCTATTGTTAGCACATTTCTCTTCTCAATATTATTTTATTATCAAGATTATTTGAATTCCTTAGGTATACAGTAGTTGTCAATAACAGTTTCTGCATATTAAGACTCGTTAAGTGTATTCCTAAATTTGTCAGGATAAACGAAAAATCAAAATTCATAATCCGGAAGTCATTTAATATCACAATTATTCAGATTGGGCTTTCGGTGACTGTGTAGAAAGAAAAGGGCTAGGACTGGGAAGGAATCCTTATTGGTATTAACCAGAGTACAGAATTTGCCTGGTGTAAAAACGGGAATCAAGTGAGCTTAAATATGTAAACTGCTACAAATTAACTCTCTCTGAAATAGTATTTTACGTGATATCTAACAGCTATTTAACGCACATGTAGCCCGATATAGGCTTCCCTATACAATGTAAGAGGCAGTAAGTGAGCTCCATCTTAATAATAGTGTACAGTTTACCTAGAGCAGAGTCCACTCCTCTAATCATAGTAATGAAAGGTCACTCTATTCTACAACTATAATATATCCATTCCCAATAACTGTTGCTGGAGAAATGCGTATCTCATTGTCCCAAGCAGCCATTTCCTTTTGACAGAAAATAGCGGAGTGGTATCCGGGATGATGTGATAGTTAACCACCAATTACAGACATGCACGTTCACTAAAATATTGGACAGTCTACCCTCATCGTAAGTGATAGAAAAGTGGGTTTTATTCATTTATAATATAAACTCTGGTATATGAAAGTTATACAGCAGATATCATACCTTACGCCGTGTAATATACTGCTACAACGTTCAATAAGGGTATAAAACCTGGCCCATACTGCTGTAGCACAAGCAATTTTTGGAAGTGAAAACTTCCGGTCTACTAGAAAAAACAGAGTTATAGCGCATAGATCTACGCGGTTTAAGTATCTGGGTGCAATAATGGGGGACAGAATACCTAACTTCACAGAGCAGTTTATTCAGTTCATGACAGTTTATTTTCACTTTGTACTCTGGTAGCCATTGTTCATGAAGATTTGAGATTCCTGAAGACTCAAAAATACTTATAACGAACTTTTACTAAATATGCATTAATAAATATAACTATCAAAACACCGACAGACAACCACAGTTGTATATACCACTGTCATAATTATGCTGGATGCGGAATCTTGACCATTTGTGACTAATTTCCCACCACACGGACGATACGTCACATGTTACAGTTTCGTTACCGGACGATATGTCACTCATAAAGCAATTTTGCACCGTACCGTTGGTAACACATTGAAACGGACGATCAGAAAAGAAAAAAACTTTTAATGAAATAATAGTACTTTCTTTCACTGTAGTGTATTTTCTCCATGTACGAAAAAAATGTACGCTAATTTAGACAATATAATATTATGAAGCGTTAAAAAATGAAGACTACAGAAATATAATATTTTACAATATTTCATATAATAGTCACTCATGGATAATCAGTGTCCACTTATGTGCAATGTGGCGAATTTACTGTGACAAAACGTCCAAAACCTGCTGGACCCATTCAATCAAGTAATAGTAAGTTACGAACTCTATTCAGTGAGGTATGGTTGCCCCTATAAGATAAAAAGAGTTACTATTAAATACACTATAGTCATTGCAGCAAAGCAAATTATTTTAATTTCGGTAGTGGTCAAATATTGCACATACAAATGGAAGATTGTCCGTGATGAAAGGAAATGGGCTATGACAGCGGTCAACACATTTGAGTCATAGTTCTTTATACAGGAAACTTCCATGAGTAAGATGATGAGAACTTGAGAATGATATTACTGTACAGAGAGGCAAGACGTAATGCATGAGAAGTATGGTGCTTACTCCAGGAATGATTTTCTCGACGAAGAATACAGTCTTCGAATACGATTCGAAGGGTTTAAAAACGGTGATGTGAAACGATGTGCTTTGGAAAGGATCACTGTGCATAATGCAATTGAGAACAATCCTATCGAGCAAGTGGTCGTGCGGTTAGGTTCGGGCAGCTGTGAGCTTGCATTCGGGAGGTAGTGGGTTCCAACCCCACTGTTGGCAGCCCTGAAAATGGTTTCCCATGGCTTCCCATTTTCACACCAAACAAATGCTGGGGCACTACCTTAACTAAGGCCCCACTCCTAGCCATTTTTGTCCCATCGTCGCCATAGACCTATCTGCGTCGGTGCGACGTAAAGTAAATCTTAAAAAATAATACCAGCTCATACCAGCTCATGAGCTGCAGCTGAGGTAGGATTGAATTTTTTTTTTTTACAATTGGCTTTACGTTGCACCGACAGAGATAGGTCTTATAGAGACGATAGGAAAGGCCTTGAAGTAGGAAGAAAGCGTCCGTTGGCTTAACTAAGGTACAGCCCTAGCATTTGCCTGGTGTGAAAATAGGAAACCATCTTCATATCTGCCGAGAGTGAAGTTCGAACCCACTATCTCCCGGATGCAAACTCACAGTGCGCGACCCTAACCGCACGGCCAACTCTCCCGGTAAAATAATCTTCTAGTTCCAGGTTTGAACCTCCAAACATACAACACAACACTGGCCCGTTAATGCCCTCAGCCACTGATAAGTGGGTTGTAGTTCTTATACCACAGGATTGTCCGACTAGTTGGCTGAATGGTCAGCGTACTGGCCTTCGGTTCAGAGGGTCCCGGGTTCGATTCCCGGCCGGGTCGGAGATTTTAACCTTCATTGGTTAATTCCAGTGGCCCGGGGGCTGGGTGTTTGTGCTGTCCCCAACATCCCTGCAACTGACACACCACACATAACACTATCCTCCACCACAATAACACGCAGTTACCTACACATGGCAGATGCCGCCCACCCTCATCGGAGGGTCTGCCTTACAAGGGCTGCACTCGGCTAGAAATAGCCACACGAAATTATTACCACAACATTTCAGTGTCAACGAAGATTCATTCAATACAGAACGTTTATTCTGTGGTTCCGTGTGTTCATTCACTACTGCCCCCTTGTTTTTAGTCTGTCAGCAACGAATGCACGTATTTAAAGCCATATAAGTGGCAGTGGTGGTGGTGAATATTATTTTAAGACGATGTAGGACCAGGCAAGCGCCATGAACAAGAACGTATTATGAGACGAAAGGGGAGATGTTTCCACGTTACATTAGAAATTACGGGTTGCAGTAATACGAAGAAATAGGAAAGGGATTATTTATTTGATACATCGCTATGGTGATATGCATCATAAAATCCGCTTCGTGATGATATACAGTATACCTTTCACCATTAACGATCCTCCATTTCCCTTTTCTTTTGTCTTTTTACGTTGCATCGACACAGACAGGTCTTATGGCGACGCACGGAAGACGTAGGTGTGGGAAGGAAGCGAGCGTGGCCTTAATTGCAGTCCAGTCATTTGCCTAATGTGAAAATGAGAATCACGGAAAACTATTTTCAGGCCTGCCTACAGTGGTATTTGAACCCACTATCTACCGAATGCAAGCTGATAGGTGCGTGATTCAAAACGCGCAGTCACTTGCTCGACGATCCTACGTTTGAAAGGCCTCTAACGTTAGGAAATGAGACGAAATGTAATGACAATTTAAAATTCAGAAATTCATCCACTGACCAGAATTCAAAACTTGATCAATCAATCAATCAATCAATCAATCAATCAATCAATCAATCAATCAATCAATCAATCAATCACTACTGATCTGCATTTAGGGCAGTCGCCCAGATGGCAGATTCCCTATCTGTTGTTTTCCTAGCCTTTTCTTAAATGATCGCAAAGAAATTGGAAAATTATTGGTAAGTTAATCCAATCCCTAACTCCCCTCCTTATAAAGGAATATTTGAATTCCAACTTTGTCTTCATATTGTGATCTTTCCTACTTTTAAAGACACCACTCAAACTTACTCGTCTACTGATGTCCTCCCACGCCATCTCTCCGCTGACAGGGCGGAACATACCACTTAGTCGAACACCTCTTCTTTTTCCCAAGTCTTCCCAGCCCAAACTTTGCAACATTTTTGTAACGCTACTCTTTTGTCGGAAATCATCCAGAACAAATCGAGCTGCTTTTCTTTGGATTTTTCCAGTTCTTGAATCAAGTAATCCTGGTGAGGGCCCCATACACTGGAACGATACTCTAATTGGGGTCTTACCAGAGACTTATATGCCCTCTCCTTTACTTTACATCCTTACTACAACCCCTAAATACCCTCATAATCATGTGCAGAGATCTGTACCCTTTATTAACAATCATATTTATGTGATTACCCCAATGAAGGTCTTTACTTATATTAACACATAGGTACTTACAATGATCCCCGAAAGGAACTTTCACCCCATCAACAAAGTAATTAAAACTGAGAGGATTTCTCCTATTTGTGAAACTCACTACCTGACTTTTAATCCCGTTTACCATCATACCATTGCCCACCATCCATCTCACAACACTATTGAGGTCACCCTGCAACCGCTCACAATCTTGTAACTTATTTATTACTCTGTTGTAACCAAGGTTGAAGTTTACAGAACACAACTTTATTTGCTTCACTTTATGATATTTACACAAATAACTGAAATTTATTTTGAAGCAAAAAGGAATATTGAATCTTGAGAAAAGTCTGTCTTTATACAATATGTACAGGTTTGCAGTCTTTATATACACTTCTATCTTGAAAAGATAGTCTTCGTGAATTGACACGTTGATAGTCGAGAACTATCTGGCACACTAACATAAATGTTCATGAGAGTCCTTGTTTGTTGAAGTGCATGAATTCCTAAAAAGCAAGTTCAATTGATTGAAGAAATTCCACCTAGCGAAACTAAGGGAGCTTGCATAAGTTAGGGAATGAAAATGGCTTGTAAAAGAATTACGGGACATAGGCAGCGGAAACAGGTAAGGGAGCGGTGACCAGAGGTGAAACCTCGTACTGCCAGAAATTCAGTCCACCTGGTCGAAGCACATTTTCAAGAGGAGTAGCCTCCGTGCTCGACGTAGGGTGTATTCTGGAGCTGGACACCGGGGCAAGTGGGCAAGTGAGCAGGCCGGGAGCTCCTATTTATAGTACACTCGATGGTCAGGCACGCGCACTGAGGGCTGCGCGTCGAAGCTAGCAGAATGATACACAGGCGCGCGTGCAGCTGGCTGACGGAGCGAGAAGGGAGCGCCGGACATACAACAACTCTGTACAAAATAACATCACCTGCAAAAAGCCTTCTCTGATTCCACTTCTTTACACATATCATTGATATATATAATAAAACATAAAGGTTCAATAATGCTGCCTTGAGGAATTCCCCTCTTAATTATTACAGGGTCAGATAAAGCTTCGCCTACTCTAATTCTCTGAGTTCTATTTTCTAGAAATATAGCCACCCATTCAGTCACTTTTTTTCTAGTCCAATAGCACTCAGTTTTGCCAGTAGTCTTCCATGGTCTACCCTATCAAATGCCTTAAATAGGTCAATCGCAATACAGTCCATTTGGCCTCCTGAATCCAGGATATCTACTATATCTTGCTGAAATCCTACAAGCTGAGCTTCGGTGGAATAACCTTTCCTAAACCCAAACTGCCTTCTGTCAAACCAGTTATTAATTTCGCAAACATGTCTAATATAATCAGAAAGAATGCTTTCCCAAAGCTTACATGCAATGCATGTCAAACTGACTGGCCTGTAATTTTCAGCTTTATGTCTATCATCCTTTCCTTTATACACAGGGGCTACTATAGCAACTCTCCATTCATTTGGTGTAACTCCTTCAACCAAACAATAATCAAATTACTTCAGATATGGTACTATATCCCAACCCATTATTTTTAGTATATCCCCAGAAATCTTATCAATTCCAGCCGCTTTTCTAGTTTTCAACTTTTGTATCTTACTGTAAATGTCATTGTTATCATAGGTAAATTTTAATACTTCTTTAGTATTACTCACTTCCCCAATCTGGACATTATCTTTGTAACCAACACTCTTTACATACTGCTGACTGAATACTTCTGCCTTTTGAAGATCCTCGCATACACACTCCCCTAGTTCATTAATGATTCCTGGAATGTCCTTCTTTGAACCTATATCTGCCTTAAAGTACCTATACATACTCTTCCATTTTTCACTAAAATTTGTATGACCACCAATTATGCTTGCCATTATGTTATCCTTAGCTGACTTCTTTGCTTGATTCAGTTTCCCAGTAAGTTCCTTCAATTTCTCCTTACTTCCATAACCATTACTAACTCTATTTCGTTCCAACCTGCACCTCCTTCTTAGTCTCTTTACTTCTCTGTTATAATATAGTGGATCTTTACCATTCCTTACCACCTTTAAACGTGCAAACCTACTTTCACCTTCCTCAACAATTGCTTTAAACCCATCCCAGAGTCAGTTTACTTTTTTTCTTACCATTTTCCAGCGATAACAGTTACTTTTTAAAATCTCCCTCATGCCTGTTTTATCAGCCATATGGTACTGCCTAATAGTCCTAATTTTAATACCTTCCTTTCTTTCACATTTATTTTTAACTACAACAAAAGCAGCTTCGTGATCACTAATACCATATATTACTTCGGTTTCTCTATAGAGCTCATCTGGTTTTATCAACACCACATCCAAAATATTCTTCCCTCTAGTTGGTTCCATCACTTTCTAAATCAGGTGCCCTCCCCATATTAACTTATTTGCCATTTGTTGGTCATGCTTCCTGTCGTTCGCATTACCTTCCCAATTGACATTTGGTAAATTGAGATCACCGCTACAATCACGTTCCTTTCCTTATCGTTTCCCACATAGCTGATTACCTTATCAAATAATCCTGAATCAGCGTCAGCGCTACTCTTTCCCGGTCTGTACACTCCAAAGACATCAAGTTGTCTATTATATTAACTTTTTCGTAGCTTACAAATTCTTCTTCCACCAGAATGAATACTCCCCCCTCCTACCATTCCTATCCTATCTCTACGATACACACTCCAGTTCCGTGAGAATATTTCTGCATCCATTATATCATTTCTCAGCCATGATTCAACTGCTATTACAATATTTGGTAAGTATATATCTATTAAACTAATTCGATTCCTTTGTTTACAATGCTTCTACAATTGATCACTAACATTTTTATGTCATCCCTACTTGATTTCCAGTTCTCTGTTCGCTTAAACACCGCTCACTAGGCCACCCCGTTTCCCTGAATGTACCTACCTATAACCCTTCTAAATAAGTTTCCTAACTTATATGTACCACTGCGGTTTAAGTGAAGGCCATCTGAGCGCGGATCCCTGTCTCCTACCTACCCATTAGGATCTAGAAATCTCATTCCCAGTTTCCCACATACCCGTTCCATAGTCTCATTTAAATCCCCAGTCACCTTCAAGTCAGTATCCCTCCTACACAGTATTCCACTGATAAAAATCTCCGCTTCCTTAAACTTCATCCGTGCTGCATTTACCAGATCTCCAACACATCCTCAGCTATGTTGGTACTTATACTTGCTTGCCTTACGTCGTTAGTACCAACGTGAAACACTACCACCTTCTCCTTTCCCTCTTCCTTCTCTTCTGCTTTCCTCAACTATGAAGAACGAATGGATGCTTATGAATGTAAAATAATCAACGGATCCAACTCACAATATTAAAATTTAATAATAATTCAAAAATCAATCCACTGACTAGAATTCAGAAAGACGACAAAGAACAAGGATTATGACTTAAAACAATCATTGGCTCTGACCCAAAATTACCGGGCGAGTTGGCCGTGCGCGTAGAGGCGCGCGGCTGTGAGCTTGCATCCGGGAGATAGTAGATTCGAATCCCACTATCGGCAGCCCTGAAAATGGTTTTCCGTGGTTTCCCATTTTCACACCAGGCAAATGCTGGGGCTGTATCTTAATTAAGGCCACGGCCGCTTCCTTCCAACTCCTAGGCCTTTCCTATCCCATCGTCGCCATAAGACCTATCTGTGTCGGTGCGACGTAAAGCCCCTAGCAAATAAAAATAAAAAATGACCCAAAATTCTCCACCTTCCCAGAAACTAACTTAAAACAACGATATATACACTGACCGAGGGACGGCTTTTAAAGCACAATCCTGAATCGATGATGCTTGTTTTTTAAAGGGGTCCAAAATCCAGGTCAATGGCCCCTCATAATGGTACTTTTCGCTAGTAAAGTAAAACATTGGTATATCTCATGTAGCGGTACTAATCACAAGTAGCGAGGGCTCATGGTGTTCCTCACATAGTGGTACTAATCACAGGGACCCATACAAATCAGAGGCAACGCAGACCCATGGTGTCGCTCATATAGTGGTACTAATCACAGGCAACACCCAGACCCGTGGTGTTCCTCCAAACGCAGGACCCATGAAGACCGCAATCAGCCGGGTACTGTAAACCCATAGTGATCCACCCACAGACCCAGGATATTCCGCAGATAGTGGTACTAATTGCAAAGAAAGTCGACTCATGGTGTTCCTCGCGTGATGGTACTAACCACAAGTAAATTCATGGTTCAACATTCAGCATCCCTTGGTCGCCCCTTTTAACCGCCTCTTACGACATTTCAAGGGTACCTTGAGTGTATTATTCGTCTGTGTCTCCCACTCACAAGGGTTCGTTTGAAGAGAGTTCTTGTTCTGGAAAAGTTTCCGATGCTGCGATGTATTTATTCTAACTCATGAACATGACAAGCCTATGAATAGTAAGCATTCTATAATGATGAACAGTATGCAGCAGTTCTATTTAGCTTTCCTATGCAAATAATAATTACAAGATCACAATTAAGTTTCTACGAAACATGTGTAGCAATATTCCCTCACTATTAAGCCTTTCAATTATATTTAATGCTTAAAGTTTTAATTAATTTCTTTCGTTCATTTGTTCGTTTGTTTTATTCATATTAAGTAAATACAGCGGAATATATTGTATTTTCACAGAGATTGATTTTATAGCTACCCTTTGAGCATTGGAAGCATTTTTAAATATATTCACTTTAAGATTGATTTGATAACGTGAACGCTGCCAACTTCATATGAAAGGTAATGTTTATTCGACAGAAATTAATGACTCATACCACCACAACCCCACTTTGAACTAACAAATAGTTACGAACATACATTTCATAACTTTCGCCAAGTGAGTGTTGGTAATACAAACAACGCTGATTATCTCATTCTTTTTTATTTACTGTTCCACGGCAGTGTTAGTTCGATGGAAGAACAGCTTATACATGACTGTGGTAGTGATAATAATAATAATAATAATAATAATAATTATTATTATTATTATTATTATTATTATTATTATTATAATTTTACAACCGAGTGCCCTTCCTGACGGCATCCCAATGAGGAGGGATGTAATCTCTACTGGCCATTTTTGTTGTGGTTGCTTGTTGGTGTGTTTTCTGAATATGAAGAGGAGAGTGTCATTATTATTATTATTATTATTATTATTATTATTATTATTATTATTATTATTTGCTTTACGTCGCATTGACATAGATAAGTGTAATGGTACCGGGCGAGTTGGCCGTGCGCGTAGAGGCGCGCGGCTGTGAGCTTGCATCCGGGAGATAGTAGGTTCGAATCCCACTATCGGCAGCCCTGAAAATGGTTTTCCGTGGTTTCCCATTTTCACACCAGGCAAATGCTGGGGCTGTACCTTAATTAAGGCCACGGCCGCTTCCTTCCAACTCCTAGGCCTTTCCTATCCCATCGTCGCCAAAAGACCTATCTGTGTCGGTGCGACGTAAAGCCCATAGGAAAAAAAAAAGTGTGATGGTGACGATGGGGGAAGAAACGGCTAGGAGTGAGAAGGAATTGAACGTAGCCTTAGTACAGCCCCAACATTTGTCTGGTATGAAAATGAGAAACCACGGAAATCATCTTCAGGGCTGTCAACAGTTGGGTTCGAAACTATACGTACTATCTCCCGAATTTAAGCTAACAACTACGTAACGCACAATGAGCAGCAACTCGCTCAGTGATGATTATTTTAAGGGGGAGTACAACAACTTTTATTTCCCCTCTTAACTCGAAAACAGGCAAGATGAAGTTGGGATGCTTAGTTAAATTAAGTGGAAGGAACGCCTGTAATGCATATAGGGAACTCATGCTTGCCAAATCACGGCCTCATGGTAGGAGCCTCGGGTAACGGTTGCATACAGGTCCAAGTTCCAAATTTTGAAATTGTCTGCTCTATTAACGCAAACAGTTCTCGGACGAATGAAGATTTCTGGTCAATTTTGAATTAACTATGAATAAAATGATGTGCAATGAAGTGAGTAAACATATTCTGGCAATATTCCCTCACTGTTAAGCCTTCCAGGTAAAATAATATTCTTCTTCCCCTATTTCATCATCTTTTTCACCATCATCTTACCGCTTTTCCCCACACTTGTGGGGTCGCGGGTGCATACTGTATCGCATAGTTTCTGGCCCTGTTTTACAACCGAGTGCCCTTCCTGACGCCATCCCAATGAGGAGGGATATAATCTCTATTGGGCGTTTTTGTTGTGGTTGGTTGTTGGTGTGTTTTCTGAATATGAAGAGGAGAGTGTTGGGACAAACACAAACACACAGTCCCGAAAACAGAAGAATTAATCACACAATATTAAAATTCCTGACCCAGCCGGCAATCAAACCCAGGACTCTCTGAACAGAAGGCCTCAACGTTGAAAATTCAGCCAATGAGTCGGACAGGCAAATTAATTAGTATATAAAGTGCTAATTTTTCTTTTTTTCTTTATTTGTGCGTATGTTTTAGCGATATTAAATAAATTTAACGGTACACATTTTCACAGGCCTTGAATTTAAAATTGCCCTTTGAACAGTGGAAGCATTTTTAAATATATTAATTTGAAGAATTATTTCATAACGTAAGTAATAAGAATTCTAAGGTGGATCAGTGGTAGAGTGTCGGTCTCCGGATCCCAAGATATCGGGTTCAAACCCGGCAGATGAACTCGGAATATTTTAGAGCGAGAAACTTCATTCAACACTCCATGCTTTTGTGATGTCGACATGAAGCAGATCTCTGGCGACACATTTGACGTTTACTCGACAAAATTCATTAAAATACATACTGTTTGTTTGTTTGTTTGTTTGTTTGTTTGTTTGTTTGTTTGTCCAACCCTTGTTCCGTTTCTCTACGGGGTCGGGTATGAGGTGAGATGAATCCGTCGTGGCAAGTTTTTATGACCGGATGCCCTTCTTATGTCAGCTTCATCAGAGGAGTTAATGAGATTAAATGAATGACGTGATATATGACACTATGAAGGGAGAGGGTGAACCCGGTGTCGGCACGTAGCCTACACCTCTTGAATAGCACCAAGGTGTCTGCTCAATGCTTAACGTCTCCATCCGACGGACGAATCACCATCAACAGCACAATATGCCCTCACTCCATATGAGCACTGCGGAGAGGTTTGGAAATTAATCCAGGCTTTTGGCACGCAATCTAGTGATTAGAAATTGTATACCACCACCTCCCCTACCCTGGCGGTCAACATGCTGATGGTGAAATTTTTTTCGACCAACGGGACTCGAACCGGCTAACCTCGGTGTCAGACCGTCAATGCCTTCATTCCACCAGGTGGACTTTGAAAAATTCACTGAAATACTCTGCCATAGATAATAGATATATACCATCCCCGAAGTCCAATTCTTCAAGTTAGACTCAAAGATACTCAATTTTTCCTTTGTCCTCAGTTCTTGATACTTCCACACTGGTCGGAGCTGTGCGAAGGCCCTTTGGCTTTATCAACCCTATTTTGGAAATCTTCATTTGCCCCTCCATTTCTACAAATAATGCTTCCGTGGTAACAGAAGTGGTCAGCTCGATCTATCTCTTTTTCTAGGGTTTCTTTTTTTTTTTTTTTTTTTTTTTTTGCTAGTTGCATTATTTCGCAGACACAGATAGGTCTTATGGCGACGATCGGACAGGAAAGGCCTAGGAATGGGAAGGAAGCGGCCGTGGTCTTAATTAAGGTACAGCCTCATCATTTGCCTGGTGTGAAAATGGGAAACCACGGAAAACCATCTTCAGGGCGGCCGACAGTGGGGTTCGAACCCACTATCTCCCGGATGCGAGCTCATAGCTGCGCACTCCTAACCACACGGCCAACTCTCCCGGTTTTTCTAGTTTCGGCGGAATCATGTTTCTGGCATTTACCTTTAATTCCTTTGTCTTGGCAATCGCCATTTTGACGGTTGTGAGACATGGAAAGTGACTGCAGATATAATCCGTAAAGTCCAGACTTTCATCAGCAAATGTTTAGTACCATCCTTGGAGTGCGATGGCCGGGCATTATATCGAATCAAGAACTGTTGGAGCGCACTCTGCAACGAATGGCAGAAGTCCAGATAAAAAAAAAAAAAAAAAAAAAAAATGGAAATGGATAGGACACACCCTGTGCCGAGGCCCTGACCACATACCAAAGCAGGTTCCTGAATAGAATCCCCAGGGAGATAGAGGAATGGGGAGACCCAAGGATAATATGGCGGCGAACAGTGGAGACAGAGGGAACTCCTGACTCCTGGAAGAACATCAAGACCATGGCGGCAAATCGAGTCAGCTCTTGTATGTGCCCAATGTTCCACCCAGGAGTAAGAGGAATTAAGTCAAGTAAGTCAAGACTGATTATACTACGAAATATCTTCAACCCATGGCTGTTTATGATGTTCCCTCCATAGGTCTATTGGACTATATGGTAATTTGATTGGAAAATTGCACCTCGTTTAATGAAACTACTTGCTGCATACAATTGCACGCTTAACCTCCGGGTTGTTTCATTGTTCCGTAACTTAAACCTCTTCCTAGTTTCATCGTTACTGTATAGTACATTCATTTAAACTTACCTAAATGTGCAGGTGTTATTGTGAAAGTATTCTTCCTAAAGGTTTTTTATTTTCCTTGTCAAGAGCGGTTCTGATTGTAAGATCAACATGATGATCTCCTGAAACACACTAAATTGAAGTTATTAACTAAATAGTTTTCTGTAAGTTCGGTTTAAATATTACAATGAAAAGTATACGAATCTTGCACACTACTAAAGAAGTCGCTACTTAAATAAGGGAGCATACCAGGAATGTCGTATTTTCAAACACCTTCAGGATTGTACTACGTTTGCGATATCGTTCGATCCATGATCTGTCTGCTCCACAAAGAAAAGAGAATGGGAGTTCAGCCTTGAAGAGTTTACTCACGTCAATTCACACCCAAAAAGCAAAGCAAAGAGCAATGTTATCTCCGTACAGGCCATAAAGGTCCTTGGAGGGGTGGAAGGAAGAGGCTTCCACTATCCGTAACCTCAGCACTTGGTGGGGTAGAGTAGTTAGTTCTACGCCCGGCTGCCTATGCCCCCAGGAATTAACCTGGTACTCATTTTTGGTGTAGGCTGAGTGAACCTCAGGACCATGTGCACCTCCGGAAGTGGCAATCTCGTTTCTTAAATTTTCAACTTCCTGACGGGGAATGGAACCCACGTCCTTCCGGGTGAAACCTCATTCATTAACACGCTATTCAATAATGCTGCAGAATCCATCTTACCGAGTACCCTAGCTCCCACGATGTCTACATTTTACTGGAAACGCAGAAACTTACCGCAACCTTAATTTTGCTTTAAGGATATAGAAATCTAAATCATATGAATGTTTATAACATCAGAATATATCAGCATCGCATTGTAACGATCATCGTATGTAAATTTTTGTCCCTTGAATGTTAACGATATACGTCGCAGAAGTTTATTTCATTGTAATTTGACGGAAAACTTTGCCTTATTTAATAAGACTTCTTCTAAACTTTAGTTTCCTTAACATTAGGGAATATGAACATTTCTAGTATGCCAGCACCATATACAGTACGTCTTTTTAAATTGTGACAATCTTTATACTTGCCATCACTTCCACTCGCTGTTATAGATATTGGTTGAGTCAGAAGAGGTGGCTTGGTTCAGTTAGAAGTGACAGATGTATACAGTACTGTTTTACATATTACATATTGTTTCCTTAAACATATATTTTAACAATAATGAAAACATAATGAAATATGATAGAGCAAATATATCATATCATATCATATCATATCATATCATATCATATCATATATAAATCGTAATGTATATTTTTCACAAAATTAGTAATCCTGAACTACAAGGTATCAGGAGGTGCAGTTAGTACCAAATCATCTAAATCTTCTTAATATTCCGGAAAATATCATTAATTCCTCGAAGATTCAGTAAGATTATTTCAAGTAAAGATATACTCGGTGCGCTTAGACGATCGACGTTACTGATAAATAGCCATCAAATAAATAGATATTCAAGGCGAACATCACCCAGTCATTAATGATAAGAATAAGATTTGCCATAGCTGATTGAACTTACGAACATTGAACAGATGAATATGAAAACTTGCGAGCCTGAAACATCAAATTCTCGTTAGTTAAATGAGATACTGTTTGTATCAGCTTACTCCCGTAGCCAGTGCTATTGTTTCAGAGCACCTAGTTCGTTAGTACTGTGCCAGGGCTTCAGTAACCGCCTGAGTAGTTCAAGAAAAATACTACACTCCTTAAAAGTACATGGATTATCTTTTATTTTCGATACAGCGATAGCTTAAGATTTATTACTCTTCCGTCTATCGTTGGATTAGAATGCAAGGAAAGCTAAGTGGCAAACGTAAGCTGTCTTTCATCTGGAGATTCCTAATTCAACCCTCGGCCATGGAAAATATTTTTACCGTCGTATTGTCATTTTGTCGAGGGCAGTTAATAACGTTTTACATTTTATTAGCGCTAAGTAAGTGATTTATGCTTGTCAATACTCTCGAACGGTGGGTGTCCATGAAGCTATATTAAAGATAATTAACATTAAGGTGATACACATAAAGAAAAGGGTAAGTGTAGTACTTTTCGTTATGTTCTTTCGCTAACAATGCATCTTGCTGTAATGAAGATTATGTCCTATTGACAACATTGTGGACAATTTTTACGGAGATTGAATTACAGTAAAATATTTTTGCCGTAATTATTTAAATAATAACGAGGATTTACTGAATGTTTAAGCTGTAAGCGGGCATTTTTCGTAGCGACAGATCTTGTTGTAAGTTAAGTGTGACTGCAACCACTATCCTTTGTAATTCATAGAATTCCTTTTCAAATTCCCTCTCCCATACCTGAGAGGGTTCATCAGTTCTTTAAGACAGCTGCTCAAATTTACCCTTCTAAACAGTGAAGGTAGGTTTAGACATATTCCTGATCTCTCCATGGCTTCTTTAGAAATGTGTGTATATTAATTGTACAGTAGGTCTGTTTTGGTCAGGTTCTGGAGAGTGACGAGACTACTCGTCTGTTTTGGTTGGGTCTGGGAAATGACAGTTTGTCTGTTTTCAGAAGTGATAGTTTTCCTTCTTTTTTTAGAATCTGTTTTACGTCGCTCCGACACAGACAGGTCTTATGGGGACAATGGGATAGGAAAGGCCTAGGAGTGAGAATGAAGCGGCCGTGACCTTAATCAAGGTACAGATCCAGCACATGCCTGGCGTGAAAGTAGGAAACAACAGAAAACCATCTTTAAGGCTGTCGACAATGGGGTTCGAACCCACTATCTCTCAGATACAAGCTCACAGCTGCGCGCCCCTAACAGTAAGCCCAACTCGCCCGGTGAAGTGAAAATAAGGGGTTAGGCTGAGTTTATGTGGGTGTTTTATTAAGTTTTCAGCACTGCACCGGATGATAAATCCTCGGAGCGCAGAAAGCCATGTTGCATCAGTGGCACCCAATGTTGGAGAATTCTACCTTATACTGTCGCACTCTTTCTACGCAGTTATACATATCACATACGTGTGGAAAATAGTGACATTAAGGCATTCTTATTACAAGACTGTCTTCATAACAGAAGGAAATCATTACCTAAATCGTTACTGAACATAAAATACAGCTAATTACATCTGTAACGTCATGTGGCCTGTGTTGTAAAGGAAATGTTACGATTTCCAACGGCCTGAAAACGAGCCTGACGGCAGTCTTAATTGATCTGATCCTCGAAACGTTCGGGCATGGTAAATGAATTCTAGAAATCAGGGCTACCACATACTCAGTTTTTACTTACTTTGGACAGATCAATAATTCACGCTAGAAATGCCTTAGGCATGTATGCACGTGCCAAAATACTTGATAAGAAAAGCTTCTTGAAACCGTAGAAAAATGTATGATATGTGGTATAATCAAACCGCGTTCACCTTGCATAAAGGGAAGTATGTGGTGCACAGACTTCTTAAATGAGTGCAGAGAAACACGGAGAAAATATTAATCATATTCTAGGTACAGGAGACGGTACAAAACTCCTGCTAAAGTTGGCCAATGTGACATTATTAGTCGATCATGATGAAACTTTAACATTTCTCGATGGTAGGTATGTTGTTTTTCGAAAGCAATATGACGGATCAGTGAACTCACTTGTCAGAGAAACACTGATTACCAGCGCAATTTGGACATCAACAACAACAGCAACAACACTTAAAAACGTTTCTTAGCAAAAAACGTGAAATTAAGCAATTCCATCAATTGTGCCGAAAATTGCAGGGCTAAACGGCCAGAAAAGGTTTCAAATTTTGAGCCTTGGGTAGCTCTATCAAACTAAAAAATAAATGTCGAAAATCACTACCAGCCTAAGTACAGTTCCAGAAAAATCCTAAAATAGCTTGTTTCTTTTTTCGTTTTCTTTCTTATTCAAATCCTAGCCAAACTAACGTATTTACATAATACTTTCTGTAATGTGTTCAATACCCTCAGGACTTCGATTTTTTTAAATGTCCTCACTGAATCTATTTATAAGGGCTTAAGTGAAACTCTGCATTGACTCCGATTTGCACTAGTATGATAGAGAAAGGCAAAATTCTAATCTAATCGACCGCGTATCTATGATTAGGAAAAGGTTTGCAATTTTAGGAATAAATCAAGAATATGTTCTCATACTTTATCAAGGTTGGAGTGAGGATTGAGGTGGTCAAATAATCTATAAACAATCTATTCAATATTCTCAGATAATTCAGAATTGACAGAATAATAGAATTAAGATTTATTTAATTAGTTTTGTCTTATGGATGATTATGTTGATTATGTTAATTTTATACTTATATTTTACTAACCTAAAATTCATAGCTCATATCCCTAAGGATGTTTTCAACATTGTGTTGCTTGGCTGACGTGTTAGAACTATGGATATTTTCACGAAGTACAGGAACACAAAGCACCAGCTTCTTCAAACTGCACAATATTAACTGCTCGGTTCGAGCTGAAAGTGATTCATATTCACACATACAAAAAACGTACATTAAAGTAGAATAAAACAGAAACGGCAACAACGTGGAGCAGACGTGGTAATCGGGAGAATGCTAGCAACTAGTATGCAGGGCAGGGAATATCACTTTCTGCGGATGTTACCAACGAGCGGGAAAGGAGCCTAAAGTTATAATTTTGAAAATAATATGAATAGTATGTTATGGAAAACCTCTCTAGAAACACACAGAAGTCGTGGACTTCTTCAAAGAGAGAATATTTTGTATGATGCGCTTTATTTGAAATAACTCCCACACGTATGCCGAGTTGCATATAACGTTATTAATGTTGTAATAATTTGTGCTTTCAGAGAGATAGAAAACATTCCTGAACTCTGTAGATTTCATACATACATATATATATTGTTGATACTTTATTCGAAACAGCTCCCACGCGTATGCTAAGTTACATATAACGTTATTAATTTTGTAATACTTCATAGTTTTAACATTCCTGAATTACGAGACAAACTTTAAAGTTGCAATATGTGAAGATTTTATACAAACCCACATAGGGGCCATCGTCATTAAGGCATCAAGTCTCTATAGTCTGACACCGTGGTTAGCCGGTTCGAGTCCCGTTGGTCGACAAACTTCACCATTAGAATGTTGGCAGACAGGACAGGAGACGGTGGTATACAGGATGAACCGAAATCAGCGCACTCGGTCGTCGCAGCGTGACTCCTCACATGCCAGCAATAAAAAAAAATCTCTCTCGCAAAAGTTCGTCCTGCGAGTATATCAAGCAGAAAAAGTACGTTGAAGAGTGGCAATATGGCAAGACTAACTTTTTTTGCTAGTTGCTTTACGTCGCACCGACACAGATAGGTCTTGTGACGACGATGGGACAGGGAAGGGCTAGGAGTGGAAAGGAAGCGGCCGTGGCCTTAATTAAGGTACAGCCCCAGCATTTGACTGGTGTGAAAATGGGAAACCACGGAAAACAATTTTCAGGGCTACCGACAGTGGAGTTCGAACCTACTATCTCCCGAATACTGGATACTGGCCGCACTTAAGCGACTGCAGCTATCGGGATCGATAAGACTGTAACCACATGTAGAGTAACTACCTCTGTCAGCACATATTAGTTGTGCTGTCAGTTGGTGCAATGGATATAGTTTTGGGTTAGGATGCAAGAGGTCGAGGGGTCGATTCTGGGTTGAGACGTATGTTTTTTTATTTCATAAATGTAGTCCAGGTGGTATGATTTCTGGCATCTTAATCGTCAACAGCGAATAAATTCACGCCCACGACGTGGAAAGGGCGTGTTTCAAAGCTAACTAATGAAAACGATTTTTCGTCCATTTCTAGGATCGTAGTAGTTAAGTGCCAATGGTTTCTAGACGACCCGCTGCAATCGCTGTTGACGATTAAGATGACAGATACCATACCACCTGGACTACACTTACGAAATAAAAAACATACGCCTCAACCCAGGATCGACCCCTCGACCTCCTGCATGCTAACCCAAAACTCTATCCACTGCACCAACTGTACAGCACGAGTAATATGCGCTGACAAAGGTACTTGTCCTACGTGTGGTTACACTGTTGCCAGATTTCCACTGTTCAATGTCCTTTTTCTCCCGGATATACTCGCAGGACGAACTTTTGTGAGAGACTTTTTTTATTGCTGGCCTGTGAGGAGTCGCGCTGCGACGCCCGAGTGCGCGAATTTCAATTCATCCTGTATAACTTTGAATCACTAGATTGCGTGCAAAAATCTTGGAGTCAATTCCAAACCTCACCGCAATATTAACATGGAGTGAGTGCATATGACGCTGTTGATGCGAATTCGTCCGTCGGATGGAGACGTCAAGTTTTGAGTAGACCTCTTGATGCTATTCGACGACAAGAGCCTATGTGCTGGCAACGGCTTTCATTCTATCCCGTCCTTCTATCATATCATGCCATTCATATCATCTCATTAACAATTCTGATGAGGTTGACGTCACCAAGGTCATCCGTTCGTAAAAAACTCGCTACGAATATTCATCTCACTTCATGCCCGGCCCCGGCACAATGCTTTATATACAGAAATTGTGAAGAAAATGGTCCACAAAATTCTTTACGAATCAATGCTCTTACGAGTAAAATCTGAAAAAGCAGAATGTATCATATGTAAAGCTGCAGGCACACGATCTAGATTTACTCCTGCGATACTACACAAGAACAAGCAGAACTACCAGCAATAGATAGAAAATTAAAAACTAAGGGCTGTTTTTCATTACTTTATGTAATGTATGAAAACCAAACACATACATAAAAACCGTAGTGTTTTAGACCGGTAAATACAGATTTCTTTTACCCTACACTTCTACACATTGATTGGAAGAAATGGAATCGAGTTACTACTGTATTGCCTAGCAGCTATACTTATACCCGGAGGAAGAACTGCTCATTCTGTTTTCAAAATACCATTGATTCTGTATGATAATTCTACCTGCAACGTTAAACCTAACATACCCGGAGTAAAAGCCCTCTGATATACAAACAGTGTGTGACGAAACTCCTATGGCACAAGTGGATGTATTTCTAGAGGTCGACTGACTTTTACAAAAATATTTTACCAAATTTGCCGAAAAATCGATGGTAAAATAATTCTACTTGATGGAGATTCCTGTCCGTAATAATAAGAGGTCCACGTTCTGATTATTATTATTATTATCATTATCATTATTATCGTTATCATTATCATTATTATTATTATTATTATTATTATCATTATGATTATTATTTAACGGGGCCTAACACCTAGGTACGAGATGAAACGAAATATAATGATAATTAAAATTTTAAAATTAATCCACTGTTAAGAATTTTAAAAAATGATGACGATGAAAATGAATATGAACTTAGAATAATCAGTGTATCTCATTCGCAATGCCTCATTTTCTTACAAAAATTGAGCTCAAAAGATTAATATATAATAAAATTAAATAAGGCATTGGCTTTGAAGTGAAGTCATATATTTCCTACAAATTATGTTTAAAAATCGTATTAAGATGCGCAAAGGCAGACAAAACAGAGTTAATAAAATAAATACGTAATTAACAATGAAATAAAAAACAAATAGAAAATTCACTTTTAGACACGATAAATCGGCCACTATCCCTTATAAAACGGATGACGAGGTCTGCTGACTGTTCATCTGGGAGATGGTACTTGGTAGTTTTAGACTTCGGTGCAGATCGGCCAGGTCCACGCACTCCGGTCAGATGACCGTCGCAAGTACACACCGGGTGGGGGATTTCTCCCTTCAGTAAGTAATAGTGTGTCAATATACCATGGCCGATTCGAAGAATACATAATCCCACATTTACTCTCCGAGAAGCATGAAGGGAAGTCTTCAATACCTTCGTTGTTATTTTAATTGTTCTCAGGTTAATTTAAAGAGGAGTGGCCTCCCACTCCAGTTCTCAATGGGACGTCACTAAATGTCCCACCTGAGAACGAATATCATTGGTTGGAACCTCGTAAGGCACCGAAAGCGTGCTGGGACCATAACCCAGTGCTCCGTGGGTCGTAACCACGCTCTGCTACCACCGCCTCCTTGACATCACATCCCTAACAGCTAATGAGTTAAATTTAAACCTGTGGTCTCTGTTCCCAAAAGGGGATATACGTTCACGACGACTAAACTTCAAATCTCAATCTAAGTTTCCTTTTATTTCATGAATAAGACATCAATTAGAAATATGTTATGTTGAACCTGACCAATTATGATGAAATACTCTGATATTTTAAGTGATGATATATTTCAAAACGAGCTACATTTTAATTGTCAAGGACTGATGTGTCTTAATCAGTAGCCACTAGGTGCAGTATTGTATATTGTAATGTTAGGTATTGCTATAAGAAAAGACTTCCGGCACAATTTCTTCGTTGTACGAAGCCACAGAAAAAGAGTTATGTGAAATGATGTGTTTTCGTTTCAGCCCGATAACTCGACATTTTTGAGACCGAAACTTGAAATGAAGCACGCCATAGGATAGAGCAGTAGAATAAAGCTCCTATAACGCGCGTGCATTCATTTTTAGAAGTCGACTGGCTTTTACAAAATTATTTTACCAAATTTGCCAACAAATCGATGATAAAATAATTCTGCTTGATGGAGATTCTGATGAAATACTCTGATAAGAAAATTCATCGTCCCACGCGCGTCTTGTTGGGAATGTTGTCTAGACTGACTGTTTGACTCCACCAACCGATGCCTGCGGAGTGTACCCGTGTGTTTCCAATTTCGATGAAATTGGGATTGCACGCTATCCTCGTAAGCATTGAAGCTACATTGATCTCGAGAGCTCTAGTACATCTTAATGACGTGCTGTCTCCAGCGCATTTTCTCGTACAAAACCACCTTACTGCACCACGTACTAGTCCAGAGCTACTGAGATGTATATTCGTAACATAATTACCAATTAGCGGATGACTTCTGGAAACGGTAGGGGAAAAACACTAATAAGAGCGTGAAAATGTGGTCCGACCAGCTTCACCGCGTATGGAGTAATATCATTCGGCAAGTGCAACTTCGATCATTCACACGGTATGAATTCTGAAGATGAGGCTATACTTCTTTTGTTCATGTGACGACACACAAAACGATGGAAAACGCGCAGTATGTTGTTACATAGAATTATACAAGTCCGTCTACACTTTGAGAAGTTTCATTCCTCATATCACGAAAGAATTTTGTAATTATCCGGATTTCCAGTTCTTCAGAATGTCGAAAATGTCTTTCAATGAGATACCACAGCAAACTGGAGCAATTATTTCAAGGACAGATATTGTGATGGGAAAGCCATATCGACAGAAGAAAGACTCCCTATAACTTAAAGGTAAATTTTTATTTTTCACCTTCAGTTACACTAAAATAAGTCAGTAATTACAGAATACTGACTCTCTTGGCTCACCACAGAACAGGGATAGGTTGATACGTCAGAAAATGAACGCACTGTACAACTGGTAGGTGATTCTGGCTCAACTTCGTTCGTGTGAGTGTGGGGCTGTGTCATTCGTGGAGAAGAACGGAGGTATGTTGCCGTATAGGAAAGCTGTGTTTCAGCAATGAACGTGTCCGTATCGATAGGCTTCATCATGATAATAATGCCAGCGGGAACTTGTCGCCGTCGTCACGATGTGGCTGAAATGTCACCGGTGTGAAAAGGAAAGCGCTGTATTCGAGCTGTGGTCAGTGGACAGGATCGGCTAGAGGCGGTGACAGTGGTTCACATGTGGTCGAGAAAACGTTCGTCTGAAAGGGGGATACATTATTCTCATTGCATTATATAATAACGGCAAAGCGGCGACAACCGACAACATATGAACCACTTTTTTGTGGTCGACAACGGTGACAGTAAAAACGTTCATGCGTAAGTTCCCTTAGCAAGTACGGCACGCGAAGAAGAAGAATAAGAAGAAGACAGAGTATGAGATTCGTCGTACGATAATGGGACATAGCTATGGAACAGGTGGTAGAAGTCTAGGTATACGCTGAGCCTAAAATGTGCCTCAAATCCCTACAACTGTATGAGCCTGAGAATGGGACTCGCCCAAACATATCAGCTCACAAGAGGTGGTAGTGAGCCCACATGGACTTGGGTCTGTCGGAGCTGTATTTGATCCTACTGTGCTCATTGAGCCGGGATCACTAGCCGGATGAGAATTTAACCATAATTAGTTTAGACATAATGTTCGAAATTAGTTTCTTGGAGGATCGTACAACGGTTGTAGCTCACAGGCGTGACCCAAACTGAAACTCATAGTGTTGTCAAATGAAATGAATCGCTTCGCATACGTTAGTAAATTTTCGGCGAGCAACGGAAACAACCGCCAAGACAAATTTTAGTGTCATCATCAGGTTAGCTTTCTATGAGAGTAAAATTTGCTGTATTACCACAATACTAAATTAGAAACTTGTTTTTGAAGACTTTCATCTAGAACGTGGCACCGTATGGAATTGAAACATGTACCATAACTAGCTGAGAAAACATGTAAACTTTTTAAATGTGGGGTTACAGAAGAATGCTGAAGGTGAGATGGATGGATCGAATCACGAATGAAAAGATATTCAACTAAATATTGGTGAGAGGTGTTCTATTTGGTGAAATTCGACGAGAAGAAGAGATAGAATGATAGGACTGATCGTAAGACATCCAGGAATTGTTCAGTTGGTTTCTGTGGGAAGCGTAGGTGGTAAGAACGGTAGGGGCACCACAAGGTATGAATATGACAAGCAGATTAGAGCAGATGTAGGCTGCAGTAGATGTGTATAAATGAAAATGCTAGCTCAGGACAGGGTGGTATGGAGGGCTGCATCATACCAGTCTATGAACTGATGACTCCAACAACTGCAACTAAATTCTTAGAAGTGCAAGACTATAATGCCGTTCTTTTCAACCCTTCTTTTTTAAATTAGATCTATATTTGGCTTTTGGTCACAAATTTTCTCTTGATTCAAGAAATGTTCTGTACTTCGAAATATCTTGCGATTTTTGTTTTAAAAATGTAAACATTTTCCACATTCTCACTGTAAATAAATTATGAATATTCTTTTTTTGAAAAATACAGTAGAAACATGCCTTTGCTGGTGGGACCTAGTGTTTACAGTACACTAAGTCTTCTGGTATGGGCTAGAGCAATTTTGTTACTTTCATATCCTTGGCTTTGACAAAATGAAAGTTACTGAGGTATGAGTGATGCTAGTAATGCCATTCCTTACGCCGCCATTCCCTGCTATGAATGGTGTGAAAATATTGCTCATAGGGTCAGTTGGTGCATGCATTTCAGTGGGCTTGGCAAACTGGTATGTAATAGCAACTTCTGGCTCGGTGAGGAAAGCAACGGGAAACTACCTCACTCCTCATTTCCCTAGTACGCCTCTTCAGTGATGCCTAGGCCATCTATGACAGCTCATGGCGGAACTGTTGAGGATCCAACCAGCCTTCGGGCTGATGACTAAACATACATACATACACAATAGAAACTTTAAGAATGAAAAATTAAAACACTTCTATTGCAAAATCTGGTATTTTAAAGAGTAAGTTAGTCCATAATAAATACTCTCCAGCTCTTAAGTCGCCCTGTCTAGCAGAACTTCTCCCTCATACAAATAAAAGGTCGTGAACGAAATGAGAGACAAAAATGCAGCTGCCAACGAGACTACCATTGCAACAGGTCATCATCATCCTCGTCCTTTTTCTTGCAAAAGAGTGTAGATACAATTATGTGTACTTAACCAGCAAATTAGGTGACCTTACAAAGATATATTCCTCGGGAACAAAAATGTACATGTTTTTCAAGTTATGGCCTTTCCCGCAATTAAAAACCAAAAAAAAGTTCATTCTTACTGAAAATACGAAATACTAAAGTTTATATCATATTTGCATTTATATGGATGGGTGAACAGAAGTCGATTCATGCGTTGAGAAGAAATAGTCGACCACGTACTTCATAATAAATACCCTGCAGCTCCGAAGTCACGTTCTCTAGCGCAGCTTGTCACTAATACACAAAGAACTCGTGAGCGAAATGAGAGAAAATGAAAAGAAAAGCAGCTGCCGTCCAACCCGCCATTTCAACAAGTCGTCGTCGTCCCAGTCTTGAACGATTAAGTAATTAGTACTTTATCCTTCGAGTAAAACTGCCTGGGTTGTGGCCATTTACAAAACAATGACCTACGCTTGGGTGGTGGAGACTGAGCCAGCGAATGAGATGCAAAAAGAAAAAAAGTTCCGACAGAGCCAGGAAGACAACCTAGACACATGGTAAACTCGAGAAGACTAAACTTTATGAGGACTAGAGGGAGCTTTCTTCTATCTTTTTTTTTTACTTTACGTTACACCGACACAGACAGGTCCTAGAGTGGCGATGAGATGAGACAGGGATAGTACTAGGAAGTAGCCACCGTAGCCTTAATTATCAAGGCTTCCGACAGTAGAGTTCGAACCCACTATCTCCCGAATGCAAGCCAAGAGTTATACATACCTTCTCGGGAAAAATAATTCCACAGAATTTCGGTGACGTTGTGTATAATTTAAAGTACAGGCGGGTTCTGCACCAGGCTATATCGGGTGCTACAGCTGGCCCTATTTTTCCCCGAACATACGTAACCAGCTAGGAATTAAATGTATCTTAGTCCTATCTTACGCAACATCTTACAGCTATTTTATGTGGAGTTAGCCCAATATAGACTTCCTCGCACGATGCAAAAACGGTACAAGAGGCAGTAAATGAGACCCATCTCAAAAACGCTACTATTTTATGTAGAACGGAGTACAATAGTCCAGTAATTTTTACGAAATTTTACTATACTGTACAAACCATAGCCACTCCTTTATCTGGCGGTAGAGAATTGCTCACCTGATTGGGCCAAGAGGCCATTTTACTTTTGATAGAAAAGTGTGGTCGCTGTTTCATAGAAAACGTGAAAAGTCAGGACCAAGCACGGACATGGCAATTCGCCGCCATTTTGTACAGTATCATCATATCGAATATGATAAAAGCGTGTTTTTCAGAGAATTTTGCAATCTTTCTTTCTTTCTTACTTAATCTGTTTACCCTCCAGGGTTGGCTTTTCCGTCGGACTCAGCGAGAGATCACACCTCTACCGACTCAAGGGCAGTATCCTGGAGTGTGAGACTCTAGGTCGGGGGATACAACTGGGCAGGAGGATCAGTAACTCCCCCAGATGGCCTCACCTGCTATGCTGAACAGGGACCTGGTGGGGGATGGGAAGATTGGAAGGGATAGACAAGCAAGAGGGAAGGAAGCGGCCGTGGCCTTAAGTTAGGTACCATGCCGGCATTTGCCTGGAGGAGAAGTGGGAAACCACGGAAAACCACTTCGAGGATGGCTGAGAAGAGAATCGAACCCCCGCTCCACGCAGTCGACCCCACGAACCTGAAAAGACCCCGTTCCAGCCCTCGTACCACTTTCTAAGTGTGTATGTGTGTGTGTTGAGGCAAGGCATCTACACGGTAATGGCCACATAAATTCTATCTTCCTTGCTGTCTCCGCAAATCTATCCGAGGGGAAGGTCCGAATCTTTAACTATGTAACAAACTTTCAAAAATGTAAATCTTATTTCGGCTAATGTAAAAATTTCATAAAGTTTTAACTGTAAATCGGGGATAGAGAGTGAGTTACCCTCTCGAGCTAACTTTCATCTTGGTTTGAGGTGACTACGTTTTTGCAACCTTCCATTCCTATAATATGTTAAAGTTATTTCCATACATTCAAGCTCAATAGTTTGGGATTAGCCCCAGTTTCGTCGGCCGAGAACCCTGTACGCTTTTTAATTGTTCATTATCTGGGAGCGCAGTGTACGCCTTCATTCAGTTTGTGTTCGGGCCGTTTATTTAACCTGTTCTTTTTCGCAAAGGCCCTGTAGGTTGGATACTAGATACCCGTGTGTAAAACTATTCTATTGTAATTCGTGCCTTGTGAGGCCGGATTGTGTAATATTTTGATGTAATATTGCCTTGAGTAGGCTGGAAGAAACCGAGAGCCCGTTAGCTCTTTTCAAAGTTTTGTAATAGTGAAGAGTGCCTCTGGAGGGCTAGATATTGTAATTTAGGGAGCAAATGCTCTTTGAGTTCGGGAATTTCTGCCGTTGACTAAATTGTTCATTTTGAATTGAAATTTTGTAAAATTGAGCTCGTAGCTCAGGAATTGTAAAACTAGGGGCTTGAAGCCCAAAACTGTTAAAGTTCTGAATCTTGGATTTTTCTATGTCTCGTATCAAGATTGGCATTGTACCTGATCTTTCATTGTGATCTCACTTATTAGAAATTTGTTAAGTTTTTTAAAATATTGAAAGAAAGATAACTTTTGCTAAAATTTTACTTCAATTCTTGATATTGTAGTTAGACCCATTCACCCTAGTACCTTCTTTAACCTCTTTCTGCTCCACGGGTAACCCCATAATTATAATAATAATAATAATAATAATAATAATAATAATAATAATAATAATAATAATAATAATAGTAATAATAATAATATTGACATGTGGCCTCCGGAAAGGATTGGTACAGGTCTTTTGCTTGACACCGTATAGGCGACTTGCACGACTGTGAGGATGGGGCTCTTCCTAAGATCAAATATATTGCTGAACACGGCACAAACGCCCAGCAATAGGAATTAACTAATGAAAATTAAAATTCCAAACCAGACACCCGAGACACCCTGGGCCAAAGTCCGGCATGCTAACCACTTAGCCGTGGGGACAGACATTTTTGTAGTGTAATGTATTATTTCCTGTTTGCCCGCCTCATTGACTGAATGGTCAGCGTTGAGTCTTTCGGTTCAGGGTAGCGGGTTCGATTCCCGGCCGGTTCGGGTATTTTAATCGCGTCTGATTATTTTTTATTACGTGGGGACTGGGTGGGTGTGTGTGTTTGTCCCAACATTTTCCTCTTCATATTCAGATAAGACACTACACTACACTACACTACCAACCACCACAGAAACACGCAATAGTTATTACATCCCTCCATATAGGGCTGGCGTCAGGAAGGACATCCGGCCGTAAAACAAGCCCAAATCCACAGGTGCTATACGTTTCGCAAACCCGCGACCCTACAGATGTGGGAAAAGTGGAATAATAATAATAATAATAATAATAATAATAATAATAATAATAATAATAATAATAATAATAATGTACTTTTTCCTACTTATATAATTACTGTACTGTGTTTGTTAATGTATTCTGATGTGGCATAAGCTAAATAAATAAATAAATAAATAAATAAATAAATAAATAAATAAATAAAAATCCTACTCAACATTCAACACGTGTGCAAATGTATCTTCATTACCTATCTTCGTACCTATCAGCTTGCAATCGGAAGATAGCCGGTTCGAACCCTACTTTCGGTAGCCCTGAAGATGGTTTCCCGTGGTTTTCCATTTTTACACCAGGTAAACGTCGGGGTTGTACCTTAAGTAAGACCACGCTCGGTTCTTTCTCACTCTTGGCGTTTACTTATCCCATAGTCGCCATGAGACCTATCTTTGTCAGTGGGATGTAAAGCGAATTGTAAAATTAAAAATAAATAAAATGCAGCTTCTATTCAACTCTGTTTTACACACACAAACACAAATACACACACACACATCTCACAAAGCTGGTGACTGCAATGCCTACTGTCCATAAAATATAAGAAACTACATGTTTAATGAGATATACAGAAGTAGAAAAGAAATGTTACATAATTTCAAATTACCGCACAGTGTGCCAAAGTCCTTGGCTCAGTTACAAAATGTATAACACTGGTCGTTATTCGTCCAGTCGTAAGACATGAGGCGGCTCCGAGTTTGAACCTAGGTTTACCCTCCGCTTTCTAACCCACCAGACATTGCACTGCACTGACTCGAACTCTGCAAATTCTTCCCGCATACTTTAATAGACGATAGTTCAACCGAGAAACGAAGGGACTGACCTGCGAAAATATCAACCTAAATAATTGTACCTTTATATTAACCAACAACTGGCTAGAAAACATGAGAACAAACAAAATTCTATATATTAGGCCTGTTCTACGTGAATATTTCGGACGTTGTGCACGCAGTATAATGGGAGTGGAGCACGATAAAAAAATTAAATTGTACTGTTATTGTTGTTAAGAGATGCAATGTAGGCTACATAATAATAATAGTAATAAAAAAGGAATAATAATAATAATAATAATAATAATAATAATAATAATAAAATAGACAAATAATAACATTCCTCTATCACTATTCCCACACCGTTGGGGTCGCGTGTGCAAACTGTGTATCACAATTGGATCTGGCCCTGTTTTAAGGCCGGATGACCTCCTGACGCCAACCATATGTGGAGAAGTGTAATCATTATTGCGCGTTTCTGCGGTTTTTTATAGTGTGTTGTGTTATCTTAATATGAAGGTAAGATTGTAATGATAATAATAATAATAATAATAATAATAATAATAATAATAATAATAATAATAATAAATTATTAATAAATTAATAAATAAATTAATTAATTAATTAATTATTATTGTTATTTCATTTTCATTATTTTTATTATTCCCAGTATTATTTCTTTAATGAATAAAATGCAGTGTCAGTCAGTTAATGTAACATTTAAATACTTTGAAAATCGCAAAACGTACCTGAAACTGTTAAATTTTACAACATTCAGCTCGGGGTAAAAGCGCTATACAAATTACGGGAGATTTGTCGTCGCCAAAGGGAGGAATTCCTTTACTTGTAAGAACATAATGGCGACCTAGGGTGTAGGCGGGATGGTAGACGACTTCTCGTCAGTGTTGATGACACCGTCTGATGTGAAACATTAGAAAGAAGAGACCAGTTACCGGAACATGATGTAGCAGGGTTTCAAACAAAACCCTCCAGCAGCGAACAACGATCAGCAGGAGTAAGTTTCGTAATGTCGATAGAGCGCAGGGCCAGACTGGCAACCACCTTCAACTGACGATATACACGAGCAAGGGAAGAGGCCTCTCAGGACGGCTGAGAAACTGAAATATATCACAATCTTAAACAATCCAATAATTTATTGATGATTAATGAAGTAGCATTTACTATCAAGGAAGGAAAACACGAACTTACCAATTTGACTTGATCTATTGTCGTTGTCTGTCTGTTAGGTCATCAGCCAGAGGCTGGTTGGATCCTCAAATAGCACCACCAAAGGTTATGCGGTTATATGGAAACCACAAGAACCAACGGCAGCACAAAAATGAGGCGTACTAGGCAAGACGAGGAGTGAGGTAGTTTGCCATTGCTATCCCCACTGGGTCAGAAAGTGCTATTACAGCACGACTGACCCTATGAGCAACACCTTTCATAACACTCAGATGCACTAGTCGTGCTCTGAATGTCATTACTCAGCACCACCCATACCCCAGCAGCTTCCATATTGTCACAGCCATGGATGAGACTGGGACTTCGGTGAAAGCTACACTTTACTTTAAAATAAGAGCATGCATTCGTGTTCAACAGTCTGAAAAGCACCTGGATGTAAATATTCATTTAAAAATTCACATTTTGGTTTTTGTAATTCTTCGAATAGAGTAAGATTCTGTGAATCCAAAAAAGTATAAAAATACGTTTATATTCCTACAACAACGGAGTACACTGAATGGCTATTCATATATGGCGACACAACAGCCACTCTCCTTCAGCTATCAACCTAACATCAGGTTCCAGAAAATGGCACTGTAAATCTTTCGGGAACAATTTTCTCAGAAGCCAGGTGTATTTTTCTCAGAAACCAAACTCAAAACCCTATGTACATGATGTGACTAGAAACTCCCAGGAAGACTTGCGAGAAGTGTATTTTCTAGAAGTATTAGCATGGTACTAAATCGGAGGTGCTCAGCTGGGCGCCCATTGATACTAGCCCAGTGCGGCTGGACTGGCCAGAAGTAAATAAGGGCAGCTTACGTAGCATGCACACTTCACAGTAAAGTGAGAAAGTGAACACACTTGCAGGGAAGTGAAGCAGTGTCGTACGATTGTGACTTTGAATCTGTCCTCCAATACCCAACGAAATGTCGATCGGATACAGAATTAAAAATGAAAAATTAGAAACCGCCATAATCGCAAAAAAACGACCTTTTCAATATATTTTGGTAAGATTTATACTGCGCTTGATATAAACAGTAATTTTCTTACATTGATTTATACATTCAAAGAAAACTGACACGTTATAATTGTTTGTTTTACAATTGACAAAGGTGGAGGGTTTAAGCCTACAATCTATGATTTACAGTTCTTTGGATAGGAATGACAGTAAATTGCCTGTTATTCATTCAGCAAAATGTAATATATTTTCATAATTCAACAAGTTTAATACTTGATTGTGCACAGTGTTGTAGTGTTATGCGACTTTCCCTGTTCACTGAATTTCTGAAAATAGTATTTAAAAATATCAGGCGTCTGATGATAATGGCGAGGTAGTTTCAATACGAGTGAGGAAATAGATATTTACTATCCAAGATTAAAGGACAGCAACAACATGAACAACAATGTAAATGCATCTACGAAACATATACGGTATGCCTCTAAATAATTTACGTAACTGATGTTATTGCCGGTAAGCATAATTGCTTTCTTGGTGAGTCTATCACAAAATTTAAACCCAGGCAACCACAAGCCACAGCTTTTCCACCTCAATTCCTTACTATGTAAGAAATGTTTCTAAAGCGCCTCTTAAAATATAATATTGAAACATTTTAATTCACTACGTACAGTAAATAATATTTGAGGTTGTTAGCCTAACACTTTATTATATCCGGTCAAAATACAAATAATAATAATATTTGTTTTACGTCCCACTAACGACTCTTTTACGGTTTTCGGAGACACTGAGGTGCCAGAATTTAGTTCTGCAGGTGTTCTTTTACGTGGCAGTAAATCTACCGACATGAGGCTGACGTATTTGAGCACCTTTAAATACCACCAGACTGAGCCAGGATCGAACCTGCCAAGTTGGGGTCAGAAGACCAGCGCCTTAACCGTCTGAGCCACTCAGCCCGGCGGTCAAAATACAAAAACTGCAATAAACATATATAAATTACAACGTAAACTGAAAATGACGTGGATTTCTGCCCTCTTTAATTATTTTCTGCCTCCATTTCAAACTCTAGTAACGCCGCAATGATCGAGAGTAACTGGGAGAACTTCGCTCAAGCTTCACATCACTGCGAACAGTATACGCTCATCGCCTGATTGCCAGCCCACTTACAGTGATGTTGGGCTCGGGGGACGAAATGCACAGAGTGAGCACCCCCTGCACTTTTGCTTTTTGCTAGCGGCTTTAGGTCGCACCGACACAGGCAGATCTTGTGGCGACGGCGGGATAGAAAAGGTCTAAGAGTTGGAAGGAAGTGACCGTGGCATTAATTAACGTAAACACCGGGCGAATTGGGCGTGCGATTAGGGGCACGCGGCTGTGATCTTGCAACCGGGAGATGGTGGGTTCAAATCCCAGTGTCAGCAGCCCTGAAGGTGGTTTTCCGTAGTTTCCAATTTTCACACCAGGCAAATGCTGGGGAACCTGCCAGCTGGGCGATTGCCTTTAATGCAGATTAGTGGTGATTAATTGATGATAGTTGTAGTTGTTTTTTGTTGTTTCTGTTCTTTGAGCTGAGCTATAGTGTTATGACCTGATACCATTTAGGCTGCCTGCACGACATTATTGACGTTCGATTTAACTTTGCCAGATAACAGAGAAATGAATCTCCATTGGCAATCTATGATGTGTTTTAATTCGTTTATACAATAACTCTATACTAATAATATAAAGACCGGGCGAGTTGGCCGTGCGCGTAGAGGCGCGCGGCTGTGAGCTTGCATCCGGGAGATAGTAGGTTCGAATCCCACTATCGGCAGCCCTGAAGATGGTTTTCCGTGGTTTCCCATTTTCACACCAGGCAAATGCTGGAGCTGTACCTTAATTAAGGCCACGGCCGCTTCCTTCCAACTCCTAGGCCTTTCCTATCCCATCGTCGCCATAAGACCTATCTGTGTCGGTGCGACGTAAAGCCCCTAGCAAAAAAAAATAATATAAAGAGGAAAAATGTGTATGTTTGTTTGTAACTAATAGACTTAAAAACTACTGAACCGATTTTAAAAATTACTTCACCTATAGAAAGCTACATTGCCAGTGAGTAACGTGGGATGTATTTTATTTCCAAAACAATTCGAGGTGGGGCGCACGGAGGGGGGGGATATAAAAATAATAGGCTAATATAGGCAAAATATCGAATTTGTCGTATAAGGACGAGACAAAGATCAATTTAAACATCTTGGCGCAAAGAACAAAACTCGATAAGCCCTACGGGCCCTAAAACCATATTTAAGGCCCTAAAACCAAACGTTACGGAGATATTGGCACCACACTACCCCTGGTCTAGGAATCGGATAAAGAAATGAACTGCCGTGACCATGGCGACGTCAGCTCCAGCATTCTAGAGCAGTGAGATTATGTATGTACGTTTGGGCATAGCCGCCAACCAAAATTGGTACAAATAAGACTTAATATCTGGAAAAATGTACTGTTGTGTAAGGCACTCATAGGACTCTTTTGGGCGGGGATGGAAAGGGGGTGAAGTACGGGTATAAAAACCTTACTATATATAGAAATTGAAGTGTGTGTGTAAATGACACATCTCCTCCTAAACCACTGGAGCAATTTCAACCAACACGTATTACTTACTATCGGGAGACGATCACTGTGAGGGGTAAGCCATCCCTAGTGCCCTTAAGGGAGAGGGTCGGGTGGGGGGGTAGTTACAATAATAATAATCGAGAATAGTGTCGAATTCATAGTTTTCGGGGTCGCTGAGTTGAAAAGTAATACTCTAGAATTTTTTAAAGTCAGGCCCCTTTTAGGTGGGGAGCAAAGGGTGGGGGGGGGGGGAGGGTGAGATATAGAAATAATTAAAAACAGTTTCGATTCCATAGATTTCAGGGTCTCCGAGATGAATAGTATTACTCCGGATTTTTTGCGAGTCCAAGTAGGGAGCGAAGGGGGTGAGATATAAAATTAATCGGAAAACTACATATAAAAGTATTATCTTCTTCTCTTACTATATATCAAAATTGATGTATGTGTGTGCGTGGGTGTGTGGGTGTGTAAATGACACATCTCCCCCTAAACCACTGGAGCAATTTCACCAAACTTGGTACACTTATCAATTAGTATCAGGAGACAAACCGCGCGAGGGTAAGACACCCCTAGCACCCTTATTGGCAGGGGGCGAGGGGGTTGGTATAAAAATAATCTAGAATATTATCGAATCCATAGTTTTCGTGGTAGCTGAAATAATTAGTGACACTCCGAATTTTTTTAAAATTCATGTTCAGCCCCCTTTGGGGTGTGGGTGAGGGGGGGTGAGATATAAAAATAATCGAAAACAGTGTCGAATCTGCAGTTTTCTGGGTCACTGAGATTAATGGTGACAATCCAGATTTTATATCTCTTAGTGGTGGAGGGCGGGAGGGGGACAGTCTCATTGACAGTTGAAATCCTGTACATCGTATCTATAGTGCGGCGGCTAAATACATATAGTTATCACTTATTAATTTTTGACAGGATCAAATACTTCCCAGTCGATTCAAGCTTCCATAAGGACGAAGTTTTACTCGAAAATTAAATAATCTAAAACTTGAAATCAAACACATATAAATAATTTTAAAACTACATAATAGATCATAACATATCAATCTGCAAGTCAAAAAGGAATTCTATAAAAATTCACATCACACATAACTAACTGGTAATGCAAATCTTAAACGTAAATATTCAGAAACTATCCGGGCAACGCCGGGTACTACAGCTAGTCTACAATAAATCACAAAAACCTAACATGTTACAGACATAAACATTGATATTTGGAATCCCCTTTAAAGATAAAAGAACACAAACATTCGTTTTCAGAAAATCTACTTAGGGGTGGGGGTGAAAGGAATAGAAAAACGGGTGAATTTTTAAAATGAGTATCCTCTTCTTCTATCGCTTTACCCACACCTGTGGGGTTGCGGGTGCGAACTGTGTCGCACATGTGGATTTGACCCTGTTTACGGCTGGATGCCCTTCCTGACGGCAACCGTATGTGTAGGGATGTAACCTATACTTCTATACTAATATTATAAGGAGGAATTTTTTGTTTATATTTATAACGGATAGACTCACGAACTACTGAACCGATTTTAAAAATTACTGCCAGTAAGCAACATGGGCTGTATTTTATTTTCAAAACAATTCGGTCGGGGCGACGGAGGGAGATATAAAAATATTAAAATAATAAGCGAAATCGAATTTGCCGTACAAGGACGAAACAAAGCTCATTTTAAGCCCCTTGACGCAAAGAACAAAACTCGGTAAACCCTTCGGGCCCGAAAACCATGTTTTAAGGCCCTAAAATCTACCGTTATTGAGATATTGGAACCACACTACCCCTGCTCTAGGAATCAGATAAAGAAACGAACGGCCGTAACCATGGCAACTTCACCTTCAGGATTCTACAGCAGCTAGATTATGCATCTACGTTTGGGCATAGCTGCCAACCAAAATTGATACACATATGACTTGCTATCTGGAAAAAATAAACTGTTGTGTAAGACGCTCATAGCACTCCTTTGGGCGGGGATGGAAAGGGAGTACAGTATAAAATAGTAGCCCCGGAGATCTCCGTAGTACAGCGACAAGCGGTTGCCGACGGGCCTCCGTTTTTTCGTACTGGGTTAGGTTTCAGCATTTTGCGGAGTCTGTTACCTATAGTTAAAACTATTTTAACTATTTTCTATCAAATCATGGAGTAGTAGGATCACTGATGTTATTGGTGCTGATATTTTGGTCCACTTTTACGATCATTTTAACCATGAAAACCACCTATATACTGTACCCAATTGTAAAGATGGTGCGCCCATGACTTGAAAAAATTTCTGAATATTTATACTCAGATTCATTACATGATGTGCGACATGAGTGACAGCCCTGAGAATTATAATTCTCGATAATTATAGTGATTTCTTTTATGCATAGCGTATTTCCTTGATCATTTGTAATAGTTACGAAATGTCGGATCAAATAAATACATTCAATAATATTTATATTTGTGGTACTATCTAGCGGAAGTATACTTACACTAAACCTGCAGCTTTGTGAAGGGAGCATATATATCTAGGTGGGAACGAAGGAAAAACATGGTAGCAAAAGATCTTAGAGGTCGTCTCTATTAAGGAACTAATATTTAGAGGCCCCATGAAGAAAAGAAGAAGAAAATACACTATAATTCCAAAGATGACAAATAATTTCTACGTACTTAAGTAAATGCACCAGTGATATAAATATCTAATGAAGTCAGTCACACCGATAGTATGAGTAACTAAAGCCAGTTTCTGATAACCCGTACGAAGAACGGGTACTTCTGCTAGTAAATAAATATGTACCTGTCTCCGTGAATAAGCGGTTAGCATGCTGACCTTTGATCGAAACAGCCTGGTTTCGATACACAGCCGTCTCTGGGATTTCAGCCATCATCACACACAAAAGAAGACAATTAAGTAACACAGAAAACATACACGCAGGGACATGGGCACACGAGCACAAAGCATCAAGCTATAATGACCACGTCGTCACAATTTGTTAAATTAATAACAATGACCACCTCTTCAATAGAACTCCTATCGAAACAGCACATAGACAAGCAACTATGGAAATTATCACAACGCTATAACAATATTTTATAGGACATCGTCCACATACATAGTAGGTACACAATGCTGATGGTCCCGACGTCATAGCTCTTAAAGAGGGATGGAAACAAAATCAAATTTTATGTTACGAATGAAATTTCATCACCGAAATGAACGAACGAATGGAATTACGAAAATGACACACGACATGTAACTACCATTAAGACATGCACTCAAGATGCACAAGATACCTATGCACATGTTCATTGATTCATTGTGGGTAATGCTATTCCAATGTTTGTTTTGAGAAGATACTCCTTACGGATCGATATCATTATCATTTATAATAAGAAGAGTAACGTCAATGAGCCAAAATTTTAAAATGTGCTGAAACTCGAATTGCATACGATTCGTAAATATTTTCTGCATAAAGAACAATATTCACCTGTTTTTATTGACAAAGAAGAACAACTTTCTTTATTCTCGTTTATTTTATATACGTTTCTTGTCTTGTTTTAAGTTTTGCTTTTTACAGTTTACAAATTTGCTTTATGTCGCACTGACACAGTTAGGTCTTATGGCGACGAAAGTATAGGGAGGGGATAGTAGTAGGAAGAAAGCGGCCGGGGCCTTAAAGTACCTCCTCAGCATTTGCCTGGTGTGAAAATGGGAATCAACGGAAAACCATCTTCAGGGCTGTCGACAGTGGAGTTCGAACCCGCTGTCTTCCGAATGCAAGCTGGCTGCTACATCAAGCCAACCGCGCAGACAAATGCTCGGTCGTTTCTCCTTTCTTTTTCCTTTAAAGTATTTTATAACTAAGCGTACAGTTTAGTATTATAATGTGTGTGTGTGTGTCTGATATATTGTTAAACTGTATGCACAATATAAGACATGGTTTGGCGGAACAGCAGGCTTCGTAGCCTGAATCATTCCATAGGAAAGAGTATTATTATTATTATTATTATTATTATTATTATTATTATTATTATTTGCATTTGGACTGTTCGAGTGACCGCTTGATATTGCATGATGAATGAGAAGGGCAGCACAGGTTACACAACTGACTTTAAACTTTGACGGACAAAAAGCCTTCCTAGCGAGTGAGTTGTATGGCTCGAGGCGTGTAGCTGTCAACTTGCATTCGCGAATTAGTAGGTTCGAACCCCACCGTTGGCAGCCCTGAAATGCTGGGGCTGGAGGTTAATTATGATGATGCTTGTTGTTTAAAGGGGCCTTACATCGAGGTCATCGGCCCCTAATGGTACGAAATGAAATAACGAAAAGTTCAAATTCATCCACTAACCAAAATAAAATAAAAAATGTCATGAAGAATGAATGGATGGACATGAACCCACAAAAAAAAAACAAAGAAAGGAAAAAAAGTGGATCAGACGCAAAAAAGATCAGAAATAATAGTATTACAGACCAAGGGACCACTTAGAAAGCACAATGATGCTTGATGACTAAAGGGGTGCAAAATTCACGTCTAAGGCCACACAGAATGGTACATGTCGCGAGTAAAGTAGAACCATGGTATCTGTTATGTTGGGGTACTAATCAAAAGTAGCGAAGACTCACGGTGTTCCACACAAGATGGCACTACTCACAAGTATTGTACATCATACAAGTAACGTAGACCTATGGTGTTCATAACACAATGGCGCCACTCATAGCCAACGCAAACCGATAAGGTTCCTCACCGAGTGTACTAACCACAGGGACTCGCACTATCCCGTGGTGTTCCTCAACATAGTGGGGACCAATCACAGGCAACGCTGACCTACGGCGCCGCTCATAGCCAACGCAAACCGAGAAGGCTCCCCACCGAGTGTACTAACCACAGGGACGCGCACTATCCCGTGGTGTTCCTCAACATAGTGGGTTCCAATCACAGGCAACGCTGACCCACGGTGCCGCTCATATAGTGGTACAATTCACAGGCTACGCCCAGACCCGCGGTGTTGCTCACATGGGCACGACGCACGGGTACTGGAAACCACCCGGCCAGGCTCTTTACTGCTACTAATCACAAACCTACTTCGTACCTAATTTAGTGGTACTACTCGCAAGTACAGGCAACGCATGGTGCTCCCCGCATGATGGTACGAATCAAAAGTAGTTTCATTGTTCTAATTCAATCATCCATTGGTCGCCCCTTTTAGTCGCTTCTCACGGCAGGCAGGGGATACCGTGGGTGTATTATTCGTCCGCGTCCCGCACCCACAGGGGGTAAAAAGAGAGAAAGGAGAAAGAAGGGATCCGTCGCTTCGAAAAATGAAGGAACGTACGAAGAAAGGCAAGGGCCACGAAGGGCGTGAAAATGAAAGACTCCCTAGGCCTCGAAAGATCTAATACCGCCGGGGTCGGAAAAGAACAAGAGTTGACCAAGGGAAATCGGACAGGATAGACGAAAATGAGGAGCCTGGCACAGGTAAGTGGAAGCAATGCCAAGACTCAGCTAAAGGCCCCGTGGTCGCCAATCCACACTCCCAAGTTGAGAGCCCCTTGGGACCCTGTTAGTCGCCTCTTACGACAGGCAGGGGATACCGCGGGTGTATTCTACATGTGCGTCCCCCACCCGCAGGGGGTAGTGTGTTTGGTCCGCGAGAGGTATTTTATTCCCCTCAAGTCCGCCGGCAAACCGGTTAGAACCCCCCTATCCGCCACCTGGGACGCGCCACGGGGAGTATCACCTCTCCCCCTGCTACGCCAGCGTAGCAGGTTCGTGGGGTCTGGAGGTTAATTAAGACCAGGGTCGCCTCCTTCCCAGTCCTACCCCTTCGTCACCATAACGCCTGTCTGTATCGGTGCAAAATTATATTTTGGAGAAAGATGATTGTTTGGTTTGTATAGAAACTGAGCAACGGAACAATTCTTAAGCGTTATTGGTACAGTACTAACTATAAAATGAATGAAAAGGACAGGACCCAGAAGATTATCTGATGACAGTGTTCATATAGTCCCAAAATGGCATAGGCCTACAATAGTATATTTACGATATAAGCACAATGAGACCTCCAGTTTTATGTAGAATCTGAACCATAGGAACATGCATTTCACAAATCACAGATGTATTTTTCAGGGTTCGAACCATAGACACTTAGTGGCAATCCATTGATAATGGCACTCGGCTACTACGCCCCAACTTTGTTACAAGTCCCTGAACAGCCACCTCACATTTGTGTCACATCAGAACAATATAACGGCAAGCTTGTACGGCTATAAAATCATGCTCTATCGGACGCTTTTGCTTTACTCTTAACATGGAAATAAGCTAGCGAGTTAGCCGTGCAGCTAGGGTCGCGCAGCTGTGAGCTTGCATTCAGGTGATGGTGGGTTCGAATCCCACTGTCGACAGCCCTGAAGATGGCTTTCCGTGGTTTCCAGTTCTCACACCAGGCAAATCTTGCGGCTGTACGTTATTTAAGAGCACCCTATCCCATCGTCGCCATGAGACCTATCTGTGTCGGTGCGACGTGAAGCAAATTGTAAAAAACAAAAAAAAAAAGCAAGGATGTACTGATAGTGACTGTCGATTTAAAATGAAAATAACTTATCTGTCAGCCCCTTATAACACAAATTATGGGGAAGATTTAAAAGTTGCAACCCTTCCACAAATATAAGAATCGGCGAATGAAACGGTAAAAGAAGGTAAGTTATGTAAATATAAGACTTCCAAGATCTCACAAAACCTAATGCCATGGAAGTCGGTCATATTGAAATTTCCTTGGAAAACACTTTCAGCTTTTAATGCTATAAGCGCTACATAATCAACAACTCTATGAAAGAAATCTTACCGTTACCTGAAATGAAACTCAGGGCAAATACACCTGTAGATAATATTTTCATTCCATTTCACATCAGATTAGAATTTTCAGACTCTCAAGTTAAAAATTCCCTTCAGTAATGACAATAGGCCTACCATAAACAAAAGAAAATCGACATATCAAGCACTACATAACAACAAGGTATCCAGTATTCGGGAGATAGTAGGTTCGAACCCCACTGTCGGCAGCCCTGAAAATGGTTTTCCGTTGTTTTCCATTTTCACACCAGGCAAATGCGGGGGCTGTACCTTAATTAAGGCCACGGCCGCTTCCTTCCCACTCCTAGCCCTTTCCTGTCCCATCGTCGCCACAAGACCTATCTGTGTCGGTGCGACGTAAAGCAACTAGAAAAAAAAAAAAGTTTTAAATGTCAACAAGAGCATTAAGACAGCCAGTGTGGATTTTGTCATCTGGACTCTAAATGTGAGAAATCAGTGAAAAAGGGAGAATAGATTCAATACCAGAACTGCTGTACGTGGTAACATGAAAACGTATTGGGGGGTGGGGAAGGAAATAAGATACTTTGTGTGTAAAAAATGTGTGTGATTCAAATTGCACTTTGTATGATCAGAACTGTACAATCGGTGGTACAATTGCTATCAAAGAAAGGATCATCTGTTTCAAATACTTTTTACAACGACGGTTTATTTAAATACTTTTATCAATACCATGTGGCATTGTTTAAGATTGTCACTTCTTCATTGTTAACGTAAAGGAATATTGATACTAGGCCTACTGCAAATACAGTGCGAGAGCGCGGTTAATTAAGTTTCGATCGTAAATGTACCACTTTACCATATCAATTAATAGATATCTAACGTAGAGTGGCGTACACAGAGCGATAACTCAACATATACCTATGGGATGTCCAGCTCCATGGCTAAATTGTCAGCGTGCTGGCCTTTGATCACAGGGGTCCCGGGTTCGATTCCCGGCGGGGTCGGGATTTAAACCATAATAGATTAATTTCTCCGGCACGGGGGCTGGGTGTATGTTTCGTCTTCATCATCATTTCATCCTCATCACGACGCGCAAGTCGCCTACGGTAATCAAATCAAAAGAACTGCATCTTGCGAGCCAAACTTGTCCTCGGACACTCCTGGTACCAAAAACCATACGCCATTTCATTTCACTTATAGATTAAGTGTATTCGTCACAATATGACTGCCAAACCGCGAATATCACCGTACACAATATTAAATACTTCAGAGCACGGGAATGCGTAGTTCATTTGGCCGTATACGTGTGGGATTGCATTTGGGAGATGGTCGGTTCACAGGAAACCACATCATTGACAGATATAATAATGGCTTTCTATTTTCTGTGGGTTTCCCATTTTTGCACCTACAAATACTGAGGCTGTACCTCAAACTAAGACCAAAGCTGTGACCATCTGAGCCCAACAACCCGGTGCGCATTACTTGAGAGTAGGGTGGCAACCACACGACCCATAACAGAGTCCTAATCGCTTTCTTGCTAATTGTGCTAGGCTTCTCATTTCATCTTCACCACCAAGCTCGATAAATGCAGTCGCTTAAATGCGTCCAGTATCCAGTATTCGGGATACAGTGGGTTCGAACTCCACTGTCGGCAGCCCTGAAAATGGTTTTCGGTGGTTTCCCATGTTCGCGCCAGGCTGTACCTTATTTAAGGCCATGGATGCTTCCTTCTCACTCTTAGCCCTTTCCTGTCCTATCGTCGCCATATATTTTAAACCATTCTGCTTTTCAAATAACGGTTTCCGTTTGATGTTGGTTCGTTCAAAATATTAATGAAGTATCTACTTTGGAACGTGGACGAAATTAATTTATCCTACACTGATCAGGCATTGTTTTCTTATGTGGACCAGTCAAAACTAAATCGGTTTTAAGTCACATTTGTGCGTTGTTAGCTAGTAAGATTTAATAGTTCTCATTAACAGAAGCAGCTGTGTACATTCATTGTCAATAATTCAATTACAATACAATAACGTCCACGTCCACCACAATCACAGAAAATGTATTACACATTAAACAAACTGGCTTATCACGTTGAAGCCACTTTTATTAACAACATTCAAAATATCAACTCAATTTATCTGGTTCTCACCGGCGACGTGGAAGTAAAATTTGGCTATTTCTTTAATATTATGGTGTTAGTGTCATAGGATAGAGAGCATTGACCTTAGAAAGTTACTGCAAAAAATTAAAAAACGAGAAAGTGACTTACTTGTTTTTGCCCCGGGATGAGTGAAATTATATTCCTAAAAATGCATTGGATCGATTTGTATAGGCCTATCTCTCATATCATCGTCGGACGTTATGAAAGACTGGCTGAAACAAAGGCCTATATACAATTCGCATGAGTTATCGTCTCACAAGCGTTTAATTGGTAACACGTATACAAAACCACAGAGTTTCACGCTTGATTATAACAAGTAGATTCTCAAGACATGTTTATTGATTGTTTTCTCGAACGTGTGAAGATTGAAGTAGCACGGTGATAGTCTATTTGTTTGAGGTGCTCAAAATATCTTTGGTTAATAGTCTCGTGAATAAGTGAAACGGAACGTATCACGTAAGTTCTTGCAATTTCTGCTGTGGTTCCACGTAGGTACTTTATAATCGGACGAAGCAGCGTTGTTATAACAAAACTAGAATATTCTTTTTTTTTTGCTAGTTGTGTTACGTCGCACCGACACAGATAGGTTTTATGGCGACGATGGGACAGGAAAGAGCTAGGAGTGGGAAGGAAGCGGCCGTGGCCTTAATTAAGGTACAGCCCCAGCATTTACCTGGTGTGAAAATGGGAAACCATGGAAAACCATTTTCAGGGCTGCCGACAGTGGGGTTCGAACCTACTATCTCCCGAATACTGGATACTGGCCCCACTTGAACGAATGCAGCTGTCGAGCTCGGTAGAATATTCTAATCCATATTTTGAGCGAATGTTGAAGACCCCGAGAGCTCGGGAGGGTATAAGGACAATTCGGTGAATGCCATGAATTTTATAGTGGTCCGACATTCAGCCATTCAACTTTTGCTTTCTGATCCTATATAACTTGGCACGCTCCGTTATGAAAGAGTTCATCTTCAATGTGGAGGAGTTGTGACTCCGAATAGCAAACATAGCAGCATGTGCTGGAAAAAAATGAGGCCTTCACAACTCATTCCTAACTAATATCCACTAAAATATCCAAACGCATTCCGTATCAAAACTTAGGAGTCGAAGTGGGGGCGGTTTGGTCCCCAGTGACAACGAAACAGCTGGTATCCCGAGTTAAACTCCGGTATTTTTCTGAACATTCTCTCAAACGAAATTGCGTCACTCTACTGTCCTTCAAATTTCGGAGAACGTAGCTGAAATCTAACCCGAAATAATTACAGTTGCCCGCACTTATTATATCATTACAATATGGTACCGCATATATTTTACAATTGCACTACAATATATTAAGACACATTTGCACTAAAATAAATTTAATAGTTGATGTGCAACCTAAATACTGATATTACGGCATAGAGACTAATAATATCCATGGCAGTCTGCTTTTGGTTGGATACATTAAGGAGTCATTTAACTCACTTCTATTTGACAGTACAAAGGGAAAATGCGTACCAAAATTATTTTTAAAAATTTTCGCCGTTATCGATTCTCGTCAACAAATATATAGTTTTATGAGTCATTTTACTATCACATATGCCACGTCACACAGGGAATATCAATTTTGTTTACCTAAGATCGAAATCTATGATAATAATACTTAGGGAAATCACAGCTAATGATTTGGGTATCAAGATACACTATTTGACTTCGAATGTCAACGTGCGAAGATGAGAAATTTGTTGATTTACGCTTTCAACGAGTTACCATTCTATCCACATTCAATTTCATATAATACACTATACAAGACGGGTACTAGTAGCATACTTTTCACAGTTAGGAACGGGGTTTTCAGAACGCTTTCTTCGATTTCCAACGTCAGCATCTGGCAAGATTACTTCTTTTAAAAATGGGCACGTAAACACTCAGAATGATGTGTAATCCACGCTACGTCGAATTGGTTAGTTTGAACACAGTGGAAGGAATAATGCTTTTTGATCATTATTTTAATGTGAACAACCGGGAAAGCAGGGACACATTATTTTACGTACGTGTGACAGTGTCCTACCTTGGTGGAGCACGGATCGGCTCAGCACGGCACACGCTGCTTGCTTAGTTTACACACGCGGTAACACGCTCACGGTTGAGGCACAACTGAGGTGGGAGTGGCTGGCAAGGCCGCGCCAACCACCCGGTCGGCGAGGGCAGGGGAAGGGAGTACGAAGAGCTGGAGTCGGCGCTCGGGAGGGGAGCGTATTGTTACAACTAGGGGACTTAAAGGTACGTGACATACACATACGTAGGAAATACATTTCCTTGTTTACGTGTCATGACCTTTCAAATAAGAATTACGTATTTGCTTTAGGAAAATATAGGCAATTAAGGATCCCAACCCCAACTCATAGGATTCTATCCATAAAAAAGAAATGAATGAAGAAATCTCAACAAAGGCATGAAAAATCAAAAAAGGGAATACAAATTACGTAATTAAAAGAAAACTGAAAATCAAACTTGTTGTACGGGAGCTTGCGGCATATGCTGTCTGTTTGTTCCTACTTCCCCCAGAATGGTACGAGGCAATTCACCCACCCACTTCAATAATAGTCCGAGTCCATTTGGAGGAAGGGTCGTGTGATTTATATTGCCTCAAAGCTCACCGTTGTAGCTGGGTTCGGGAATATGATTACCACAATGAAAAAAGAAGAAGAATACACTTCAGTTTGGATCACGTGTGAATTTTTTTTACAACTCGCTTTACGTCGCACCGACACAGATAGGTATTATAGTGACGATGGGTCAGGAATGGGGTAAGAATGGGAAGGAAGTTTTTTTTTTTTTGCTAGGGGCTTTACGTCGCACCGACACAGATAGGTCTTATGGCGACGATGGGATGGGAAAGGCCTAGGAGTTGGAAGGAAGCGGCCGTGGCCTTAATTAAGGTACAGCCCCAGCATTTGCCTGGTGTGAAAATGGGAAACCACGGAAAACCATCTTCAGGGCTGCCGATAGTGGGATTCGAACCTACTATCTCCCGTGGGAAGGAAGTGTCCGTGGCCTTAATTAAGGTACAGCCCCAGCATTTACCTGGTGTCAAAATGGAAAATCATCTTCAGGGCTGCCGACAGTGGGGTTTGAACCCACTATCTTCCGGACGCAAGCTCACAGCTGCGCGCCCCTAACCGCACAGCCAACTCTCATAGTTATGGCAGAATTAAGGAGGACATTAAATGTAGATTAGCGCAAGCGTTCCTTAACAAAAGAAATTTGTTCACTTCGAACATTGATATACGATTTTTTTTTAATAGTTTCGTCTGAAGTAAGACATTGACGGCAACTAGGTCAGAAAGAAAGAGAATAGAGTTTTCGAAATGTGATATTGCAGAAGAATGCTAAAGTTGAGGGAGGTAGATCAAGAATAGAGTTTTTGAAATGTGATATTGCAGAAGAATGCTAAAGTTGAGGGAGGTAGAGCGAGAATAGAGTTTTTGAAATGTGATATTGCAGAAGAATGCTAAAGTTGAGGGAGGTAGTTCGAGAATAGAGCTTTTGAAATGTGATACTGCAGAAGAATGCTAAAGTTGAGGGAGGTAGATCGAGAATAGAGCTTTTGAAATGTGATATTGCAGAAGAATGCTAAAGTTGAGGGAGGTAGATCGAGAATAGAGCTTTTGAAATGTGATATTGCAGAAGAATGCTAAAGTTGAGGGAGGTAGATCGAGAATAGAGCTTTTGAAATGTGATACTGCAGAAGAATGCTAAAGTTGAGGGAGGTAGATCGAGAATAGAGCTTTTGAAATGTGATATAAGAAGAATGCTATTGAGGGAGGTAGATCGAAGAATAAATGAAGACATACTGAATCGAATAGGTGATGGGAGAACCATTTGGCGAAATATGACAAGAAGAAGAGATGGAACGATAGGACACATCTTAAGACATCAAGAGCCTATTCATTTTTTATGGGAAATGTAATTGGTCATATTGATCGGGGTTGATCGAGGTGTAAAAATGACTTGCAGATTAGAGTAGATGTAGGATATAATAGTTAAGTAAAAATGGAAAAGTTAGTACGGGATAGGATGACATGGGGAGCTGCATCAAACCAGTCTATGCACTGATGATCCAAACAATAACATAGTTTGTATATTCCATTATTTCAAGGAAACCACAGAACTTAGCTAGGAATTGATCGATACGGAAGAACTGGCAAGGACGTTATACGCACATATATTTCACATTATTTTCTTTTTATAGCAGTTGGGGCGGAAGAAACAAGAATAGTTCAGTATATAAATTATATATAAATGCCTTATTAATTTAATATCTCCCTTTCCCGTTTACCAACATTGAAGAAATTGGACGATTAATTCGATACGCAAGAGGCAAATGACTTCAGTTTAACTTATTACCTCTCTTTACTCATAAATTCTCGTTGACACAACGTTAGATCTAAGATCTGTAGTTTCTTCCTGAGCTACCTTTAAATATAAATGTCAGTATCACTGTATATGCTAGTGACAGCAATAAATACCGTACCCTTCCTTGTTAACTTTTATGGTAAACAATATAAAGAACTTAAAATTCATACTAGGGAAACTCATTCTGAAATATATTGTGTATCTCTTGTAAATACGACCCACATGACTCCTATTCGTGACCAAAATGTAGGCTTCGACGATGTTTTAGAACTTTGACAAGTTTTCTGTGGCCGTGCATTAGATTATGTTGCCAATTCGGAACTTAATGGCATGTTGAAAACGTGGGTAACTTCTAAAAATCTTCTTGATATTTGTCAAATTTTCTGTCTTCCAGCACTCGATGTCGTTACTTTCAAGTGTCATTCAGACAACCACCTAACTTCTTTGCTAATTGTTTTAAGTTGCACCGACAGAGATACGTCTTATGGCGACAATGGGACAGGAAAGGGCTAGGAGTGGGAAGGAAGCGGCCGTGGCCTTAATTAAGGTACAGCCCCAGCATTTGCCTGGTGTGAAAATGCGAAACCACGGAAAACCATTTTCAGGGCTGCCGACAGTGGGGTTCGACCCTACTATCTCCCGAATACTGGATACTGGCCGCACTTAAGCGACTGCAGCTATCCAGCTCGGTACCTCACTTCTAAAAGTCCAATACTTCCAGTCATATCACAACCAGGATTCATCAGTACAACATGCCAGAATTTTATTAGAGTGACACCTTTACATTGTGGTATTCGATTTGCAAGGAAGAAATTACTAGAACATTCCCTATCTCATTAAAAAATATCAGTAAAGCAACGTCCGAAAAAAGTGGACACACATTTTAATCCAAAATCAATGTATAGTTTTAATATGTTTCTTAATATATTTTTTGCCATGACATTTCACCATTTAAAGTGTTTAGATCAATTTTTATTACAGCTGATGATGACCAATTATGATAGTCTGAAACATGTCCTAATGTTTTAAAGAACTTTTATTATGATCAACACGATAAGTATTGAACAGGTGGACCAATTAATACAATTATTTTTTGATAACTGAATCTCTTTTCATTATATTGTCATTACGAAACCAACATGAAATTCGTGAGTTGTAATAGGTCAAAACCATGATATAATTGTATTTTCGTGCCAATGTTGAGATAATTATTTGTGTCTCAGATCAACTAATGACCCCATAACGGAGAAGTGCTAATGTAAACGACAAGGTCATTCCTCCAAAAAATATTTTTCATTGTTTAAATTAAGCAATAAATTCGCTGTGACGTTAATTGTCATCTCATTACATAACTCAGGTTATTATATATTTATAATGTCCTTACTGGCGGAGTTGAAACTCGAAATAGATATGCCTCAAAATGACAACCTGTGGAATCTCTATATCAGTGTTATGGAAACGCATGGATACTACCACTCTCTTCATATTTTCCCATCCTAGCAGACTTGATACTCAACTTTGATATACATGGCTGGAATGGACTCTTGGGCAATTTATTTCCTTTTGATTTTATGCCCATTGTATCAGTCCCAAGTAACGGAGCATTGAAGGCAGAGGAGAACACATCTCTCTGAATGTGAACATGAACTTTGAGGGCAAACAGACTACAATAACTGCTAGTTGCAGAGTTGGATATCATTTGCATAACTTTGCTGTGGTATCCGTTCTCATTATACTGTTCTCCTATTGGGTATAAATCACCATTCGACATTAAATTTATTGTAACATACAGAAAGCCTTATGTTGTACGTAAGATATGCAAATGCATTTTCTCGCTAATAGGTAACTAATTAATTGCGTAGCGTAAGGCTTTACAGTGACAATGACAAGGAAGGTGACTACTCGTTCAAAGTGTCGTTACCAAAGAAACCAATAAATCAACGAGCTTTCGTATCGAAGAAAGATGGGAGAGGAATCAGAATTTCAAAAGAAGTAACTGTAGTCGTCCCTTTTCTAAAACTCCACGTTAGAGCGTTCGCGAAAATCTTCAGATACAACCAGAATGAGTCGACTGATGCCCGAGTGCACCAACCTCGGTAAAGAGAATGCCGCGGTAAACTTCACAATTTTACCAGGGTAAAGTCGTATTTCTGTTGCACCAAGCTCGGTTTCGAGTTTACCGACATTTTACCGCGGTATAATGTTTACCGCCCGCGAGAGAGCGGTTAAATAAGAAAACCGCGGTAAAGTTGTATTTGTGCTCCGTGGTTAAAGATTCCAAGATGGAGCTTAACAACTATAGGTTACATCTCCAGTATCTTAATCAGTTTGAAAGAAATGAAGGGAGAATTATAGAAGAGAGACGCGATTTATTTGAAGAATTAAGCGATGTTTCGTTCCAGAGAAGATTTAGATTGCGTAAGGAAACAGTGAATTACATTTTAGATTTAAATGGTGAACAATTGGAATGCCCGACTGGGAGAAACTGTCCTATATCGCCTAGAAATCGTCTTTTAATAGCGCTACGGTTCTATGCAACTGGAACATTTCAAGGAGTGATCGGTGACGTCTGTGATGTTGACAGAACAACTGTATGCCGCATAATACACAAGGTTTCTGATCTACTTGCGTCGTTATCGCCACAGTTCATTCAACTTCCACTTACGCAGCGGGAACAAAGAGAGGTTATGGAAGGGTTTCGTACAATAGCTGGGTTCCTTGGTGTATTGGGTGCGCTGGACTGCACTCATGTGCGAATACAGTCTCCCGGAGGTGAAAATGGGGAGGTATTTAGAAATAGGAAAGGTTATTTCTCGCTAAACGTGCAAACTGTAAGCGATTCGAACCTCACGATACGAGATATTGTAGCAAAATGGCCAGGGTCGACTCATGATAGCACAATATTTCACAATTCTCGGCTGAGAGCGCGTCTCGAGACGAGAGAAATAGCTAATGGCTATCTTTTGGGTGATGGAGGTTACCCATGTAAATCCTTCCTCCGTACACCTGTTCAGAATCCCACCTCCCCAGCAGAACAACGATATAACAGAGCCCATATTGCCACAAGGAATGTTGTCGAGAGACAATATTGTGTGTGGAAAAGGAGGTTTCCTTCCATGTCTTTAGGACTTCGATGTAACATTCAAAATATGTCGAGCATTATTTTCCATTTTAAGGAGTCGATAACTTGCTTGCGCTGTCACAAAATGTAAACACGAGGGACAAGTGACTGTCGAAACGATCACTGCCGGCTGGATAAACTAAAGACAAGTGACTATCGAAATGATCACTGCTTCCTGAATACTACTTCGAATTTCTTCCGAGGGGAATAATAGCGAGAAAATCAAGCGTCAAGAAAGCGCGGTAACGAAACCGGGCGATAGTAATGGTGCACTGCTTTTACGACAATACCACGGTAAAAGTTTTACCACGGTTTCGTAAAGGCTGATAATTACCGAGCTTGGTGCACTCGGGCATGAGTGTCTCAGACGGCAGAATTCTGGCCTTGTGAGGCCAAATAAGTGGGTTTTATTCGTGGTAAGTCCAGTGGTATTTGAAGGTGCTCAAATACACCAGTCTCGTCTCGAGAGATTTACAGGCAGACTTACTCATGCAGAACAATATCCCGTTATATTGACGTTTCTGAAAACTACAATGGCAGTTAGTGGGACTCAGAACGAATAAAAATACGATCATCTGGTGCGTCCAGAAGCAAACTATTTCTCAAAAATGGTCCGGCTCCATGGCTAAATGGTTAGCGTGCTGGCCTTTGATCAGAGGGGTCCCGGGTTCGGTTCCCGGCACCGTCGGAAATTTTGCCAACGGCCGTAGCCGTGTTGAAACACCGGATCCCGTGAGTTCTCCGAAGTTAAGCAACATTGGGCGTGGTCAGGAGTTGGATAGGTTGCCACGCGCTGTTGGTGGGGGGTAAGGGAATGGAGGAGCGGAAAGGAACTGGCCACCCTACCGCACGTAAACTCCGGCTCAGGAACACCTCTGCGGAGGTTCGTACCTGCCTTCGGGCAGAATAACCCTTACCTTACCTCTCAAAAATGAGTTGTTGCCATCATTACGTTCTCTATACTTTCCGTCTGTTGATTAGGCTGTCAAATCACAAGCTAAACTGCTTACGTTTGTTCAAAAATGCACTTGGAAAGCAGCCTAGATTCAAAAGTGCGTGTATATATACTTCTGATAGCAAAGCAAAACTGACTGAATCCATTTTCATCATCAAGAAGCAGAACTTAGTGTCCACCTACCAAGCGCCATTACCTAAGGTGGTTTACTAGTGCAAAATGAGCTTAATACACATTGTGTTCTGTGTCTGAATAATACTGTTTTCCCAGATATTTTCTCCATGTACGTTAGTTCTAAGTTTGTGTCATGTTCGCCGTACTACACACAGCCGTGAAAATATAAGGAACAGTAGGTTAGTAGGAAAGCCTACTCGTCCATGAAGCCGAATGTTATCCGAATTGAAAGAGCCTTAAAGGAAGTGAAAGTTAGTGGCCTTGATTTTCTGCTCAGAAAGGATTTAGGGGAAACTTGGAAAGAAAAGAAATATCTTGCTTTCTACAAGAATCTGATCGATCCTCAAACAGCCGAGAACAATACAGAGGAGGACTCAGAGTTTGAAATGCATCCAGAAGACAATGAGTTGCCTGTGTAATTTAGATGGGACTGGACTTGGAAGGTTGTGGCATTTTTACTTCTTGCAGGATTTCATTTGATGTCATATATTTTGTAATCATAGTTACTTGTAGTTATTAAAAATGCATTTTCTCCATTGAACAGCATTAATGCATTTCTTTCCAGTTACGTTATGATCATATCTCTAAAGATGTAAACATCTGTAGTTCCATGAAAACAGGAGCAAAACTCGATGAATTTTAGGTAATAACTAAAAATATCATCATCATCATCATCATCATCTGTTTACCCTCCAGGTTCGGTTTTTCCCTCGGACTCAGCGAGGGATCCCACCTCTACCGCCTCAAGGGCAGTCTCCTGGAGCTTCAGACTCTTGGTCGGGGGATACAACTGGGGAGAATGACCAGTACCTCGTCCAGGCGGCCTCACCTGCTATGCTGAACAGGGGCCTTGTGGAGGGATGGGAAGATTGGAAGGGATAGACAAGGAAGAGGGAAGGAAGCGGCCGTGGCCTTAAGTTAGGCACCATCCCGGCATTCGCCTGGAGGAGAAGTGGGAAACCACGGAAAACCACTTCCAGGATGGCTGAGGTGGGAATCGAACCCACCTCTACTCAGTTGACCTCCCGAGGCTGAGTGGACTCCGTTTCAGCCCTCGTACCACTTTTCAAATTTTCGTGGCAGAGCCGGGAATCGAACCCGGGCCTCCGGGGGTGGCAGCTAATCACGCTAACCACTACACCACAGAGGCGGGCAACTAAAAATATAAAACCCGAATATTTTAAGGATTCTCAGAAAAACAGTCCGTAAGTGAACGTAAATCAAAAAGGAAAATGAATTTTAAATATCTGCCAGCCAAAGGATGTAATAAGATTTTCTTGTTTCCTGGAAAATGTATTCTGGTGCACTCGCAGAGTTTTGCATCTGGACGCCTCATTTGTAGAAATATAACGAAAACTCTAGAATTTATATAGAGAGTTTATTCAATTCTGACTGTTTAGTGAATTAGTAAAAAAATGAAATAAATAATAATAAAAGTGTAAAAACATAAAATAAATCGAAAAAAAAAGGAAATAATAAACTGTACATGGAACAAAACCTTCACCGCAGGAACAAAGGGTTTTATTTTTGCATTTAAACTCTTTCGACCACAGACTCTCAATATTTCAGCTTTCGGCTTCACAAAAATAACGCATTTACGTCCCGTTGATTGTGCAGTCGGTGGTCAAATGTATTATTGAAGATTTGCAGTGTGCTATTATGATAAATTTAGGTATAACAGCAAGTGCAGATACGATGAAAGAGATAACATGAAATTGATAAAAGTATGGTCATGGACAGCCGGCCCCGTGGTGTAGGGGTAGCGTGCCTGCCCCTTACCCGGAGGCCCAGGGTTCGATTCCCGGCCAGTTCAGGGATTTTTACCTGAACATGAGGGCTGGTTCGAGGTCCAGTCAGCCTACGTGATTATAATAATTATTGAGGAGCTATCTGACTGTGAGATAGAGGCCCCGGTCTCGAAAGTCAAGAATAACGGCCGAGAGGATTCGTAATGCTGACTACACGACACCTCGTAATCTGCAGGCCTTCGGGCTGAGCAGCGGTCGCTTGGTAGACCAAGGCCCTTCAAGGGCTGTAGTGCCATTGGGTGGGGGGGTATGGTGATAGACAGCTGTTGATTGGTTGAATTTCTTGATATTGGTTCTTTTCTTTGATCATTGGAGCCATAAAAAAATGCAGTATGAAAATCAGACTTAAAATCAACAATTTTGTCAGAAAACATGTTCATCCACTGCAAGTTTAGACATATGAAACGGGGTTTCATGCAAACGTTAGCTGCATGTTATGCTATTAAGAGCCATTCTTGCATGAACAGGCTCATTTAAACGGTATACTGCGCTGTTTTATTTATCACTTCCTCTAGGCTTGTTTGTGGTGTACTAGTGTACACACCCCAAGCAATCTAAATTACAGCAGGAAGAGCTTTCTCCTCCCGCTTTTACAAAAATAACAAATGAACTGAACAATACTTCAACTTCTACTTCAACTAGAATATATCTTCTACTTTGTCTCTGACTGATGCAGCAGGTCTGGTCTTCGACTTTGTACTAACACGTATTTTATTGCTAATACGACGGCCTGAGTGGCTCAGACGGTTGGGGCGCTGACCTTCGGACCCCAACATGGCAGGTTCGATCCGGTGGTATTTGAAGGTGTTCATATACGAACGGCCTCGTATCGGTATATTTAGTGGGACGTAAAAGAACTCGTGCGGGACGAAATTCTGGAACCTCCGGGTCTCCTTAAACCGTAAAAGTAGTTATTGGGAGGTAAAATAAATACTAGTATTATTTATTGCTAATACAATTATCGGCATGATGTTCAAGGAAAAAATTGCCACTATCCACACGTAAGATTTACGAGTTAGGATTTCCAGTTATCACGTGCATTTATGAGCATATTTTATAACAACTGCCAAACACTCATTTCTCTTAAATTTCTGTGAAGTTTCCAATTTGAAAATTAACAAATGAATCGTCAAAAATAAACAGTTATGGTACACAAAATCGGTGAAAACTTTGCAAGGAGTGATAGTGGAAGATGGTTAAGACAACGCTAACAGCTGCTAAGAAATGAACAACTTAGCGCGATAATTCCTTTTTTTTTTTTTTTTTTTGCTAGTTGCTTTACGTCGTGCCGACACAGATATGTCTTATGGCGACGATGGACAGGAAAGGACTAGGAGTGTTAAGGAAGCGGCCGTGGCCTTAATTAAGGTACAGCCCCAGCATGTTAGCGCGATAAAAACAATTAATAATAATAATAATAATAATAATAATAATGCCAGTCTGAGTGGCGGCTCAGAGGGATGACGCACTGGCCTTATTATCCCAACTTGGCAGGTTCGATTCTGGTTAAGCCCATTGGTATTTGAAGGTGCTAAAATACGTCAATAAACTTGTTAACTTGACAGTAGCCAGCATATCACTGGGGCAAGTCCAACGCTTACTTTGGGGTGCCGAGACTTGGACCCTAACAGAGAACACCACCAAGTACTTGGAAGTGGTGAAACCGATTCCTGCTCAGAATATCATGGGTTGACAGAATACTTAACAATGAAGTACTGTAATGCCTGAACAAAGAACTAGAGGTAATCCACAACATCTAAAAGAAGAAACTTGAGTACCTTGGCCATGTCATTCCAAATGATAAATATAGACTCCTTCACCCTATCTTACAAGGTAAAATTGAAGGAAAGAGAATATCTTGGCTACGGAACCTACGAAAATCGTACTTCAGCTCATTTCCGAGTTGCTGAGAACAAGAACCAGATCGCCCTGTTGACAGCCGAGATCCATGAGGATATGGTACGAGAAGAAGAAGAAGAAGAAGAAGAAGAAGGAGGAGAAGAAGAAGAAGAAGAACGTCGTGTCGATAGGTTTACTGGCACGTAAGAGAACTCCTGCAGGACAAAATTTCCAGCACCTCCTTCTCTCCGAATATCGTCAAAAAGTAGTTATTGGGATCTAACAACAATAACATGTATTATCTATATAAATAAAGTTGTAGGGGGTCCGCTGTCTGTAATTTCTTTTGTTTTGCCAATTTTTCAGATATTTATCCGTTTTATATCAACTCAAGACCGAATCGTTGGTTTTTACCTTTCGTGTCTGTCCATTTGTCTGTTTGTATGTTTGTCTGTTCCACCATTACGTCGAAAGGGCTGAATAGATCTCAACCAAACTTCATATTTAGAGTATGCTCATCCCGGGGAAGGTTTCGATATGCATATCATTTTATAATCTTTGAAAAGACGTGGGGTTTATAGGAAATCTAGAAAGGTTTTCCTCCATTTTCTCTTATACTATTGATTTTCTGTATACTCCGTGGACCGTAAGTGAAACGTCTCTTCATTATAAACAACTTTCGTTATGTTTATAATTTACCTTACTCTTCACATGAAGGAGAAATTTACTATTTTCTGCGGGTATCATGCTCTGCATTGAATGACCGACAGAACGACAACGAACCTACAGGTTATCATGGCAACGTCTCCGACTGCTTGCCAGCAGGGAAGTAACGTATTGCCATTTTCCTCATCAGGCTTTTAAATTCGTGGTTGTTCCTTGCGTAGAAGGCCAGAGAGGCGTCAATCGGCCATTCTGCGGAATATTGGCGGAATATCGAATAGATTAATTAATAACACCATTAGTCATCTTCTTATCTGTTTACCTAAGAATCACTGCGCCTAAATTTCTCCTCTGTTACCGCTTTCTTATATCCATAACTCACACCAGCATAATTTATTGAGGGGCATTTGATTTTCCAATACATTCATTCGGCATTTACGTATTTGTCGTTATCCGGCTCTCCTCAGTTATAATCCACTTGCTATTAATTTCAACTTTCTTAACTGTATTATTTTCTTCCTTAATTACTCCGTATGAACGCGAGTGCTAGAATCTACTGGATATATTTCCACCAAAATTCATATTTAGACCCGACCTCTCCTTGGGTAGGTTTTAGGGCAAATATTGTTTCTAAATTCCTGAACTGACTGGGGGTTTATACGAAACCGAAACTGTGATTTCGCACTCACACAAAATATACATAGCAAAACTTAATGGAAATCTATCTGCCTTAATAGAAATTAATTTCTAAACCATTTTTCTCATGTACATCATCTCGATGCGAGGATTAATAAGGGAGATATCATTAACGGACCGTTTTTCGGTACAAGTCCCATCGGACTTAGCTCATGAGCGGGTGCGTGTAAAGCTTATTTCTTACTATTTTAAAACTACGGAAGATATTCGAACCAAACTTTATATTTAGCATCCAACTGTCCAGAGGTAGGTTTTAAAGCTCAGTAACATCTCATGTTCCCGGAATGGACTGGCGGTTTATAGGAAACCGAAATTGTGATTTTACTCTTCCACAATATATACAGTACAAGACCAACCTGACTGGAAATCAACCAAACATGACGGAATTCAATCTCTAAAACTTTATTTCCATGTGCATTTTTTCGTCAGGAGGATTAGTAAGGGAGATATTATGAATGGTCAGTTTTACAGGTTAATTCCAGCAGACATAGCCCAAAAGGTGTTGTACGTGGAGCAGATTCCTTATCTATCTATATAAATAAAATCGTAACGACTGTGTGCCTCTACATTGACTATTTTGTCGAAATTTTCGCACAGCTACCCGTTTAAGGGGTAATCATGACCATCTGCATATTTTTTTTGGTTTAGTTTCCTGAAAGTCCTAATTTTTACCCTCCTCGCCCAACATCCAGATTGCTGCATAATCTGCTAGACGAGAACGAAAATTGTAATTTGACAACATTATACGTTTTAGCCTGTAACGGACGGAAAACTTCCTAGATCTTTAATTTTTTATTTTTTTTATCCCCTAAGAATATCGAAATATGCAGGCAGTTGTAATGATGGTGCAGAGCTTCGGAAAGTCCTATCACATAACGGATTGGACTATCTCCGTTCAATTTGGAATGATCTACAACCTTGGTTTTATGACTTTTTGTTGTATCTGTATCCCTTTTACGTTTGATTTTTCTCTATTTCTCGAGGTTAAGTAAATAATTTTCACATGCATAATTCATAATTTCAATCACTTAGAGGAAATATAGAATCATGAAACTCTTCACAAAAATTGGTCCACCCAGTAGCCATATGCGAGCCAAATGCTATGTATGTAGCTGTCACATGATTCTCCGAAAAGTAATGCAATGTGAGATAATCTTACAAATACTTTACCCTGCTCAACGTTTCTACCTCAATCTGACCCAAGAATAGATGAGATATCATAGGATCAGCCATTTAGGCCACTAAATCCGGCGTCTTATGGTACAATCCTTTGTCGATATGACGTAAGTTTAGCAGCAGTTAATCAGTAAATGAAAGTCTGTAATATTGTAAACACCCATATACTTTCGTATGTCGATCTATATATATTCACTGATGTCGATTTGTAGCGATCGAGGAAGGGTGTGTCTGCTATTGTAATCAGTACTCCCCACACCGACTTTGACTGGCAGTAGGAACGGGGTCTTTCTCCAACTCCTGTGTAACTGGCATTAGTAAGGTAGGCTTACCACTGTAATGAATAGTTCGCTTCTCGATTTTTTTTCGTAAAGGGCACCTGAGCCATGGCTCATATAGGTGCAATACATATCTGATATACATGTAACAGAATTAGGAGATAACGCAGAATCTTAAATGTTTTACATGAGAATGAACGGAAAGTGAGTTAAACTCATTATAGAGGTACGACACATTTAACGTATACATGTTACATAGTCAAGATATCTCAGATGTTCTTAGCATCTTGTGTAAATATTTTACTAATTTCTGCTTAAATACAGTAACTGAAGCAGCCTGTCGAATATGTTCAGGAAGTGAATTATACACATGTGCTGACTTGCAGAACGCAAGGGAGCATGCAGTTTTATTTAAAACTCCCTTACCCGATGGTGTTTGGCAGTAGGCAAGGGTGCCCGCCATTATAAACAAATGTACTCATCTAAAATGTGAATGGCATTAGGCATAGTGGCCAGCTATTTTGTTGGAAACTCACCAACTTGGTGTAACTGGCAGTAAGCTGGCTGGCAGTAGGAAACGGGGCCTGACATTATAATGATAACTGCACAACTGAATTTCGACTGATAGTAGGGTAGTTGAGTTGCCTGCTATTATAATAAAAACTCCTCAACTGTTATTTGTCTGGAAGTAGGAAAGGGGGACTGCCATTGTAACGGAAACTCCCCAAATCGATTGTGACCGCGCAGTAGGTAATGGGGCCTGCAATTATAATGTAAACTTCCCAACTCGATTGTGAATTGCAGTAGGCAAGTGAGCCTGCCGTTATCTTTACAAATGCGTAACAAACACTTTACATTGGAAACAGCGTATGGGGACCTCCCCATGCTGTTTCTCGGATAACGCTAAGATACATGGAATTTTAAAACAATGTTATTTACTGCGTGTACAGTATTTACTTCGATTTTTGAATACAATGTAGAATACCGTAGCGAAGCACGGGTACATTTGCTAGTTAGTAATAATAACACACAGTAAATTGGTCTCCACTACCGTGTGCGGGTGTTTTTAATTGACACCATATTGGCTACCCCGTGCCAATTTCAACGTTCTATATTACTCTACCGGTTGTTAAAGGTACCACAACGCCATTCGGTGAGTGGAGGCGGTAAAATAACACCCACGGTATCCCCTGTCTGTCGTAAGAGGCGACTAAAAGGAGCCCCAAGGGCTCTGAACTTTGGATCGCGTGTGGGCAACCACGGGACCCTCAGCTGAGCCCTGACATTGCTTCCACTTACTTGTGCCAGGCTCCTCACTTTCATCTCAACTCTTGTTCTTTTCCGACGGTGTTTCGTATGGTGGCCTAGGGAGTCTTTAATTTTTATGCCCTTCGTCCTTGTCTTCCTTTGGCCGATACCTTCATTTTTTGAGGTGTCGGGCCCCTTCCATTTTTTCTCTCTGATTGGTGTTATATAGAGGATGGTTGCCTAGTTGTACTTCCTCTTAAAACAATAATCGCCACCACTAATCGGTGAGATATTGCTAAGTTCCAGCTAACTTGGTCGCTTAAACAGCGAATGTGTCTCGGAAGATCACTTTTATGGCGATATCTTGCAATAGTTATTGCCGAATAGACTTTCTTCCCCCCTTCGCATGGGGGGCCACTAAATATTAGTTCCTAATTAGCGTCGATCTCTAAAATCTTTTGCCACTCACCCTTCACATAATTTACTATGTTAGATTTAAACCCGCGATCTTCCGGTTCACTTTTACCTATCTTCTGCAATACATATCCACTGTACGAGCACATAATGGGAGTTAAAATGAACACAGTAAGGTTCTCAGCTAGAGGGACATTTTATTACAATGTTGGAATGAAAGATGCAGAACATGAAATTAATGTCCTGAAAGGTTTATTTTACTAGACAGTGGAAGTTATTTTATGGAAGAGAAATGTGGGGAGCAGATGACCACTGAATGTCACTGTAAGATATTTCCCCCCCCCCCCAAAAAAATAGCCTAATGCGATTGTCAGGTGGTACTGCAAATAGCGAAGTTGGAGTGATGTGCGAAGAGATTAATATAAAGACAAATGTTTTGAACAAATAATTTAGTATTAGTCGTAGAGGGTTATATTATGAGGACAATGTAGGTATCAATACTAATTTATATATATATATAAAACATCAATAAGAGTTTAGGGGGAGGACGGAGTGATAAAACACTAGACGGCAAAGGAACGCGGATCTATTGGAAAACAGATTTGCCTACACTATGAGATGGTACTCCAAAGAGTACAAGACACAGCAAAGAAATCGTTAAAGGCTGAATATAACATCAATTGAACAATATCAGAATTGTGTACAGTCTAACACGCAATGATAAAATGGACCGAAATATGGAGTAAATGGGAACTGAAAGGCACTTATTTAGTAGGTGGTATACAAGTGTAAAGTTATAACAAAAATAAATACATTTTATGCATGAAAATACGGAAGTGGACCAAATTTTTAAATATTGTGAACCGATGAGGTCGATCAGAGAAAAATAAATTTTTTATGAAATAGATGTATGCAGAAATGATAAAAGTCAGTTACTCTATTGTTAAGCTGCTAACTAGAGAATAGCACGAGACATGAAGAATGGCAAAATAACGCAGTTTCCTCGTGTTGTCTTATTGTTCCCATTACCTTTTCAAAATTCCTATGTAGCCAGAGGGGCTGCCAGGACCAGATTTTCAGTATGCATCAATTAAACCATTCTACACGAGGCGTACAATGATCAGTTCACTTCGCAAAGTGGTGGTGGTGTTGATGGTGCTGGTGGTGATGTTGGATATTGGGTAATCATCCTCTCTACTTCGTAGGACAGGTGGAGGTGTATGCCAATTCTCTGTCTCTATAAATGGTTAAAAATCATCACACAAAACCATCTCCGCTGGTGTCACAAGGACAGCTTTCTGAGCCCTCTCCTCTGCTTACTCTTCGTTCACGTTATCGCTCACTCCGAGGGTAATGAAATAGCTAAATATTCCAAAGTAAACGTCGCATTCGCCAAAATGCAACGAGCCCTAAACTCACTCCAACAAAGGCCAGACACTTCGAGATGAAAAATAAATCCGACTAAAACTACGTATAATATAGAGTGACTGAATGGGTAGCTATGTTTCTAGAAAACAGAACTCAGAAAATTAGAGTAAGCGAAACTTTATCTTTCCCTGTAATAATTAAGAGGGGAATTCCTCAAGGCATTATTATTAGACCTTTATGTTTTCTTATAATGTGTATATCAATGATATGTGTAAATAAGTGGAATCATAGATAAGGCTTTTTGCAGATGATGTTATTCTGTACAGAGTAATAAATAAGTTACAAGATTGTGAGCAACTGCAAAATAACCTCGATAATGTTGTAAATAGGAAAAGTCCTCTCAGTTTTAATTACTGCGTTAATGAGGTGAAAGTTCCTTCTGGGGATCATAGTAAGTACCTAGGTGTTAATATAAGGAACGATTTTCATTGGGGTGATCACATAAATATGCTTGTAAATGAAGGGTACAGATCTCTGCATATGTTTATGAGCGTATTAAGCGTTGTAGTAAGGATGTAAAGGAGATGGCATTTAAGTCTCTAGTAAGACCCCAACTAGAGTATGATTCCAGTGTATGTGAGCCTCACCAGGATTACTTAATTCAAGAACTGTAAAAATTCAAAGAAAAGCAGTTCGATTTGTTCTGGGTGACTTCCGACAAAAGAGTAGCGTTACAAAAATTTGCGAAGTTTGGGCTGGGAAGACGTGGGAGAAAGAAGACGAGCTGCTCGACTAAGTGGTAAGTTCCGAGCTGTCAGTGGAGAGATGGCGTGGAATGACATCAGTAGACAAATAAGTGTTAGTTGTGTCTTTATAAGTAGAAAAGATCACAATATGAAGATAAAGTTGGAATTCAAGAGGATAAATTGGGGCAAATATTAGTTTATAGGAAAGGGAGTTAGAGACCGGAATAACTTACCAAGGGAGATGTTCAATACATTTCCATTTTCTTTGCAATAATTGAAGAAAAGGCTAGGAAAACAACAGATGGGGAATCTGCCACCTGGGCGACTACCCTAAATGCAGATCAGTAGTGATTGATTTAATTTTTTAACTACCGAGTTCGATAGCTGCAGTCGCTTAAGTGCGTCCAGTATCCAGTAATCGGGAGATAGTGGGTTCAATCCCCACTGTCGGCAGCCCTGAAGATGGTTTTCCGTGGTTTCCTATTTTCACACCTGGCAAATGCCGGGGCTGTACCTTAATTAAGGCCATGGCCGCTTCCTTCCAATTCCTAGGCCGTTCCTATGCCATCGTCGCCATAAGACCTATTTGGGTCGATGCGACGTAAAGCAACTAGCAAAAAAAAAAAATTGAACATTCACCTCGCTGGAATAAAAAACTCACTAGCTTCACCCGTGTCTATAACACAAAAATCCCATGGTTTAAAGATGCTGAGTACCTTGGTGTAACGGATGAATGTCTAAATTTCCGCACCCACATAAATAACTCTTTAGAAAAACCCAGGAAGGCAACCTCCAGTATCTACAGTTTAATTTCCCACTGATTGAAACACTCACAACATAACAATATGAAGCTTTATGTGGTCCTCATTAAATCCACTATGTTTTATGCCACCCCTGACTGTGACACAGCAAGAGACTGGTATATAGAAAAGTTGCAAGTCCATCAGAACAAAGTATTACAAATGATTGCCAAAGCATCTTGGCATGTCAGAAACACTGCCACCCGACGTAAACTTAAGGTCCCAGTCATTAAATATCAAATCATCAAGGTGACCAAATGACTCTACGCCACCAATTCTGGGACACAGAATTCCCTAATTAACAAAATACACGTACAAGGTGAAACAATCCTCTTTAAAAAGAAGCACAGAAAACCATTAATAATACTCGTAATTAATACTACAGAAATCACAACTCACAAGTCAGCAGTTACTACGTGAGTACATGGAACTCTGTGAATAGTATAAATACTCATGTAAATACTATGCATTAATTCAGTATAAACCAGACCATAAGAACTCCTGCTAGTAAGCTAATCCAAACTTCTCAAGACTGCCCTACTCTGTAAATACTGACAAACTACCAAATACTACTCATTAATTAACTAATCAAAGCTATATTATAAGGATTCCTTAATATTACATACATTTCACCTACTTTAGCCAATAAATGTTAATTATAACGTAAGGTTACGCTAACAAAACCTCTAGTATAATACCCTTTGATACTTAATTTAAACGAAATCAGCCGTAAGTATTTCACCATAGTCATGAAACTACATGTAAATATAGAGTAAGCATTCAGAAAAATTTACACTAATGTTATTCTTACCTTCCACTACCATGTTCCGTATTTACATATCTGGGATCTATCTTCATGATCCTCGTTTAAACTGCTTCTCTCCATATCGTCCCGGACTTCAGTACACGCCTACTACTCATCATTATCTTCTACTTATTTCTGAAATGTTCACTGTCCCCTCTTGCCCCTAATAATACGTCGTATTTCCCCTCCAGGAAATAGTATAAATTTTCTGAACATCTTCTCCCCCCTGTCTATGATACAGTTTTTCTTCGAGAGAGACCAATTCTGTCGTCTTAGTCATGTTGGTGATGCCGGCCATTATCTTGTACCATGACAACGTTTATTGAACGGATCACCATAAGGTAGGGGGAGAGATCCCTTTCGATTTTACGTTAATTTTTTAAGCTTTTTTTCCATCTGGTTTTAGCTACATTGCTTCACTATGGTTGTGATTTGCCTCCACTCAAGTTGGGAGAAGCCTATGTTTCGGGCCTAATCCATATAATGTTCAGATTTCCTCCTTTGTTTTTCACTTCTGTTCTTCGTCCTGGATTTCTCAATATACTTCGTTTTTTAATTTTGTAACTGCCGTTCTTGGTGTAGTGAGTGATAAGTGCTTCCAATGAATATAGTGAATTTGCGATATGGTTCCTTTAATTCTTGGGACCATGAAGCTAGTTACTTGTCCTTTATCAAGTTCGCTCTACTGGACTGACATTTTATTATGGCCCTGATGTAAACAGTGGCCTTTATTAGCTGTTTCTGCTTTCCTTCAATTATTTCTGTATTTATTCTTTAGGTGAACTTATTAATTCAACCAGATTTGTGTCTTATTATGTAAGTGGTTTCTTTCATATTTCTTCTATTTCCCTTTCTTAGTCGAAGAAGGAAATATATGCCTTCTTTATGGGCGAAGTGTAATTTAAATACGCTGTCCGATATTGGTGTTACACACATTGACTTAAACTAGTAATTATTGTAATTTCGCCTTTAAACAAAAACTTATTTGGAATGAGTTTTAGGTTTTCAAATTTTATAAACAAATTTAGTCGAGCACGATTAATATTTGTTTGGAGGTTATGCCATGTTGTGATATTCTATTATGTTTGCCACTGAGCTTTCATTCGATTTTGTAACGATTTAACAGGATGTTTTAACAGTTCACCAGTCAGGTAAATAGCCACAGTCCTTTGTGCTGAGGTCAAAAGAGGCTCTGTTGAGATGTCATGTAAGATTGCGGTCTTAGCTTTTGGAAATGTATATGTGATGAAGTGTATATTATCATTCCCGCTATAAACCAAAGATATTCATATTGTTAGGACTATTTAATTTAGTATAAATTTACTGTCTGTTGCTTTTCTTAACATATTAGTATTTAACTTAGAGCCTTCGTTGCTCAGACGTCAGCGCGCCGGCGTCTCACCAATGGGTTCCGTGGTTCAAATTCTGATCAGTACATGTGAAATTTGTGCTGGACAAAGAGGAAGTGTGACACGTGTTTCTCCGGGTACTCCGGTTTTCCCTGTCATCTATCATTCCGGCAACATTCTCTAATATCATGTCATTTCATCTGTCAGTCATGAATCATTGCCCCAGAGCAGTGCGACAGGCTTCAGCAGTCTGCAAAAGTTCTATCCTCGCCGCTAGATGGGGCTTCATTCATTCTATTCCTGACCCGGTCGAATGACTGAAAACAGGCTGAGGATTTTCCTTTAGTATTTAACTTGCTTCTTGATACTATCGTTCGACCCTTGATGGGTAAAGCCCACAATCCTTATGAATATGAGTAGTCGTCCTTTTAGGATACACTTTCACTGTGAAAGCACTCTGTCTGGTTATTACTGGAATTATTTTTATAGACACCTTATACAACAAAAATAATTACATTACACGCCATTGGGTAATAACTTAGATTATTCATGAATCACGGACATTGAAATATCCTAACGGTTATTAAGAAAATTGGATGGTTTTCATTATTTTGGGCCCCTTTCCAGCTATCACTTTCTTTGACGTATTTTTAGCAACACATTAAAACATACATTGTAGTAGAACTTGCCCTATACACACACACACACACACACGCACACACACTATTTCCATTCTAAATATTATTAGATTATTACTTCACAACCGATATGCCGATCTAACTCTTACGCTAAAATCTTAGCTAATTCACCACTTACATCAGTCGGAGAGGCACAGGTGAAACTGTCCCGCAACACAAACATCTTCGAGCGGGTTGCTCACTTCTAGGAGCAGTATCACTCGTAAAAACACATCGTCGAAAGTGACAGGTGCAATTAGGCAAGCTGCATATCAGCCCTGCTCAGACGATGCCTATCTAGCCCCAGCAAACTATACACGTAGTATCCATCATGTATACCTCTTATAAAGTCCAGGTACACGCACGCAGAGAAATGGTGTCCCGAAAAAAACAATCTACTTTGCCCCACCCCAGTACTGGAAAGAAGGGGAGGAAGTGAAGGAGTAGTTTTGAAGGCCACTCCAGTACCGAAAAGGAGGGGAAGGGAGTGAACGGCTAGTGCTGAAGGCACAGTGGGTGTATTGCTATGTATGTACCACTGTGTCCGTTTCAAAAAGAAAGTCTTATAGCGGGCTGTCTACCTGCAGCACTGCGTCGGGACACCATTTCTGTACATGAGCGTTCTATACAAGACACTAAGCATCGTTAATCTAAAGACTACTTGCACCAAGTCATTTTCATACCCGTTGACATGGGACAAAGGACCTAAATGAGGTCGGTGGTTCCAACATCCAATTTCCGATACAGTGCCCCGGTGGAAGTCGCATATCGACTGTGACTGTGACATAGTACCAAGGGAATAAATGTTGAATTTACTGAAGGCTGAAATCAGGGGTAGAACTTCACATGCATTCGAAGGGATTCATGTTGACAGTCAGACGATAGTGAGAATTGATTATAGAATTATTCCTCGTTCAAACTAGTTACAGGGTTTAGATAAGGCCACTTCCTTTCATCTTCATTCTACATATTTGAGTTAGTTTACTTAGCTCACGGTTCCAACGATCAATCCGGTGTAAGAATATCAGGAACTAGAACCAATTAACAGATGTCTATCGCCATAATTTTATGGTTTTCGTGTTATCGCTTTCATCTCATCGCCACTTGCTTTTATATAAATTCATCAGAATAGCGCACTGAAACATATTAATCAATACATTTGACCACTGATTGCACAATCAACAGGGTGTAACTGTGTTATTCTGATACCAGGAGACGGCCGCCCAAAGAGTTTAAATGGAAAAATATAATAGTACATTTCCGTAAGTGTAAGTTATGAATTACTTAATGTATTATTTTTGATTTCACCTTTGGTAATATGCATTTGATTTTTCAATTATTCTCTAAATACATACATACATCCATCAATATAGACCGTTATTTTTTCAGTGTTCAGTCTGCAAGCCTCTGCGAATTTACTAAGCGTCACCACAATCCTCAATATGCAACTAGTGCTGTGGCCTCATTTACATATATACCTCTCATCTTTAAATCGTAAGAAACTGAATCTAACCATCGTCATTTTGGTCTCCCTCTACTTCTCTTACCCTCCATAACAGAGTCCATTATTCTCCTAGGTAACCTATCCTCCTCCATTCACCTCGCATGACCCAACCACCGAATTCGGTTTTTATGCGTACAGCTTCATCCATTGAGTTCATTCCTAACTTTGCCTTTATCTCCTAATTCTGAGTACCTTCTTGTCATTGTTCCCGCCTGTTTTTACCAGTTTGTACCAGCAATCGTTCGCTAAATAATCAAAGCAAATATAACTCGATATGCCTATTGTCTCCAGATACATTCTGGATATGTCGTTACAAATCATTTCTTGAAAAGAATAAAACGGTTGGGAGGGATTCAGTTGCATGGATTTCGTGCAGATTGTCCTAGTGGCAAATTGTTGTGAAAGCTTAAAATTTAATTTCTTGGAGCTTGAAAAAGTTTTGATAGTTCGACAGAAACCTAAGAGGATCCAATATGAGGTAGGGAATATGAAACTGAAGTTGGCGGATCATTTCAAATATTTAAGGTATGCATTGTAATACGATGAGTGAAATTAAATTCAGGTTATCAAAGCTAATGCAACGAGGTCGCAGTTGCGATTAACAGTACTATTCTGTAGGACAACAGATGAAATGTTCCTTCCTCAGCTGCTGGAATTCCGTTGATGTGGGTTGAGGGCATTCATTCATTGATTCACCCATTCATTCACTCAATATTAAGCTCTCTCTCCCCAGCTGGTGGTTATCCGTGACTGGCAGAGGGACTATCTTACCTTTTTTCTTTTTTTTCAAGCGTGCATAAATTCATTTCATACATACACTCACTTATGCATCCACATTGGAATGATCTCACCATATCTGCTGGAGTTCCGTAGATGTAGGCTGAGAGCATTCATTCATTGGTTCACCTATCCATTCATGCATTCACGCTGTCATTTATCCAGCAATAAGGACTCTCTCCCCAGTTAGTGATTATCCGTGACTGGGGGAGATACTTTTAAATTCAACTCAGTCATTTATTTACTCATTCATTCGTTCATCCACACTAGAATGTTCTCACCTTATCTGCTGGGGCTCCAGCATTCAGTTCAATCAATCACCCAATCACTCATTTAAGTATGAATGCTCTCCCTTCAGTCAGTGGCTACCCGTGTCTGGCAAATTGGAGTGTTTATTCATTTATACTGCTCCCATTATTGCCGAGCTAAGCCCAGCCAGTGAGCGAGAGATCCCGGGGTGGACCGTTCGTTCCTGGCTTTCCGATTTTTTGGAGGCATTTAAGGGAAAGGGGTGACGACCAAGCAAAAAAAATTAAAAACAGCACTCTTACATTTATTAACATAATCATAAAATATGCTTGCTGGGATGAAATACAATGATCTTTCATAATGTCTGGTCTTCTTGTAGCAATTAACAACCAATCAAACATAATCCTCGCCCTGTAGTTTTATGGTAATGTTCAGGAATAAAAATTAACAAAAGATTAGGCCTTCACTGCCTTCAAAAATTAAAATATTTCTCGAAATGAAAGTATCCTGAGACTTCAATGAGGATTTACAAAAAAAATAGTAGGCAGCTATCTCGCTTATTATTCCATAATAAAATTAACTTAATATTCCATTAATTTATCGCAATATCAACATGTGGTCAAAGTTAAATACTGATGAATATCATTAACTAAGGTAGGTAACGTCCATGAATAACACCAGTAGAAATTCTGATGGAAAATCTGAATTGATTCCAAGATGATAATTAATTAATTATTATTATTAATATCCAACCCTATCTGTGTAGCATTTACTTTTATCATCACACGATCGTGTGTACAAATTAGTGTATCTCACTAAATAATTCTCACTGTAATTATGACACACGGTTTTCCAGTTAATTAATTAACCAATTAATTATAATCATCATTACTCGTTATCTCTTAATTTCAAGTTAATTGTTCCCTTTACGGGTATTAAATTTATACTTGCATGGCATTTAAAGTTTCAAGTCAGTTTGAAAATATTTTGGAAACTTAATATAAGTACACTGAATATTTGCTCATAGCCACGCGTGAGTTAATTAAGGATTAATTTATAAATCGTTTGCCTTTGCTGGAAATGAACTCGACGATCTTTCGTCTAAATCTTTGGTAAGTGCAAATTAAATCCTAGCCTGGTCTTACTCGACATTATTCTCAGCAAATTGTTCCTTAAAGTACGCTAAACAAGTCATCATAGTGACAAACAACGTTGAAAATAATCCATGCCGTTGCGATGAACGCACGACCAGATTAAAATACACTGAATAATCGAAAACATGAAAATATTCCTAATTAAAACACACACACCACATTCACACAAGGTAACACGTATTTTTTTATACACAACATTTACAACGAATCCTGCCATTATGAATTAATTAATTATTTTTAGCACGGTCGCGTGAATAATATCCGGAGGATGAACTCGTGGTAATATTCTCAATCCAATTAGTGGCTAGTGATCAAATTTGTGAAATCACTTGAAATGAAATACTCATTAAACAGCAACGGAGATTCATCTAAATTTCTGAAATTTACTTGAATATTCTAATAGAATTCCATAATTATCACATGGGTTACAAGTCGCAAGTGTAGCGTTCGTGAGCCTTAATCACATTATTACTCCCTATTCATGAAATGTATTCAACGTGTGCTCCACTTTATTATAAATCACACTGTGCTCCCAAAGACACAAGCAACATATTATTCAATAATAAATTATCCAATTAATATCCCTCAGGACAGCCAATATTCCAGGCGCATCATGAACTGAGTACATTAAGTATCACATATAAGGAATCTAAGACAATTTATAGCCCACGACCGTTTAATTATATTCTTAACCCGATCTTTACTTAAATTTATTATTATTTTTAGTGATTATTAGATATATCAGTACTCCTGAAATGTCGTGAAATTAGATGACTCGATCCTAAAGAATGCAAGTGAACTTAAAATGGCACTAAATTCGACCCTATCTCACAAAATTTACATATAACTCGAATCAAGATATTTGCAATATCACACGTAAGCAAATGAAGTTTATCGCGTGGAAATGAAAATGAAAGTAACTCAATCTACTACAAAAACTAATAGAACTACGATTTAGAGAAGAAAGATCATCTAGTTTTACAAAGATGAGAACGATACCAAACAGTTAAAATGGTACTCAAGTTTAGCTGAAGTTCGATTCCAGGCTGAGGTTCCTCATTCCGGCATTTTCCCGTCAGTCACCTGCTCCAGCCAGAAATGCCTAATAAAAGGATAGAGATACATCTTATCCTAGGCAATACAACACTGTTAAGGGGACTTATCATTTCATCCTCATCAGGATGCGCAGGTCGCCTACGGGCTTCAAATCAAAAGACCTGCACCTGGCGAGCCGAACCTGTCCTCGGAAACTCCCGGCACTAAAAGCCATACGCCATTTCACGGGCAAAAAATCCTACAAAGCTACTGTATGTTTTCTTTTGTTCTGTGCCGAAATTGCTACATTGTTATGTAGGGAATCTAGTTCCAAAAGGATTTAGGTCAATTCAGTAACTAAGCGTACCAAATTTCTAACACATGAGCGTCGTGTGCGACCCCTCCTTTTTCACGCATTGCTTTATTTTCTTTCCCGCGGAAATCTTCACGCCTGTTTTGTCAGGCAGTTGACGGTATCAAACTTAGGCGAATTGAGGAAGGCTGCGAAGCGTCATTTCCGGTTGGTCAAGCATGACGACTACCGCGGAAAGTTTATTTTGATTTGAGGGATGCAATACGAGGTTGCGTATTATGAAACTCAATAGTAATTTCCTATACATCCTTTTTTCAATCACAAATGTGACTTTTTTTCTGGAACTACTAAAGATTTCAATATGAAACTTGATAGTCAAATTTTCCAGCAAGAAATTTACAAAACATATAATATCATGGACTTCAGAGTTTAATATATTGGTATTTCTTGTGAAGTATTCTAATTGGAAAGTTAATTTATTTAATAGAAATCGAAATAGGCATGAAACTAAAATCGCCTGCAGGCGTTAAATAATCAAATGCTTAGAAATCACTAAGAAGAATTATAAGGTCCATGACCTCGACGTTGCTGAGGAAAAGGACGGAATATGACGGATTCAAATTTGAAAAAATCTTTTTTTCAAAAATATCTTATCCAAATTAATGATTAATGTTTATAGCAACGAGCATTGTGCACGGCTCCCGTAAGGTCTACGGCAAAAATAAATACAATTTTAAGCACCTACAAATTACAGTCAGGGTGTAAACTACTTATTAGGTGTAATTGTAATTTTAAGGCAGTAGTATGTAAATTAATTGGAACAAGAAAAACATTCATGTATCAAAAATACGTAATTTGAATATCAGTACATGAATACTCTATCCTCAGTTCCAGGAGGTCCGGAACTACAGGACGAGAGTATTCTCTTTCCTTCTATTCTATTCTGCAGGGAGGAGGTAAGTTTTGTTGTTATTTTTCTGCTTTCAGACTATCGTGTATTGTACGGGAGTTACAACTAGGTGAAATTAGGATCACCCCCTTCTTAAATGGAAAGTAACGTGAATGATTGCTAGTATATACATGTGAGAATATTGGCAGGACTGCACACACGGGGAGGATATAAAGGTTAAGTCTGAAATGATTTTCAAAGATAAAGTTGTGTGCATGACGAGACATTGGTGGCTGGGAAAAGAGAGGAGATTGCATGGGTTAGGTTACATAAGAGTATGTTTATTGACTTGGCCCGGAGAGTAAGCGAACTAGAGTGAGGCTCAAGCGAGGATGATTAGCCTGAGTTCTCTGTGATTTAAAGGCTAGATATGCGAAGTTAAACTAGGTCACAGACCTAGTCGTAATTACGGTATTACGAGGTGCATAGTACATTCACGGAGACTAGCAGAATGTTCGTTAAAATACGTAATGGTCCATAATGGTGCTGAATGACGTTTTTATGTACTCGTAACTTTAGGTTTCTCTTAAATAGTAAGCGGTTGAATGTACAGAGGTGTGAAAATAATTAGAACCAACACCATTTTCGATTATTTCCGTTATCGCATTACTTTTTTAATCCCTGCTCATACAAATGACCGTTAAAATTTCTTTGTGATGCAGTGGAACTCACTTGTCTCTTTAAAGTAAATTAAAGGACACTAGTTATATTTTCTTTAAAATATATCAGTGATGCCACTGCAACTAATGTAGACACTTATATCAATATTTAAGTCCATTTTTATGAGCTAAGAATGTTGCAAAGCATGTAAATGTAAATGTGAATGAAAGAATATTGGACGAGGAGAAAGCCCAGGAGAAGCGAAGTTGATACGAAATAACGTGGCCGTCAGATGGGCAAAATGAAAAGAAGAAGAAGAAAGAGGATCATGGAATTTAACTCAAGCCTGCAGTATTAATATAACACTCGTGATTTACTTCTGAGGAAGCAAAGCAGATTGTCTCGTATCACACGACATAAACTCAAGAAACTGTCATATCTCTTATTGTTGGCCGTAAAAGCACCAATCAAAACACAATGTATGCTATGATCAGAACTGCAAGTAAGTGTATCATTCAGATGACTCATTATTCTTAGCCTGCTTCATTCAGAGCTGCAATTAAACAGTATTGTTCAAATGAAACACAGACAAATAAGGTAACACCGAAAATAACTGAAGAAATAGCAAAGACATAGCAGCATTGAAAGGTTTGGTATTTATATTAATAGTTCACAAAGTCTTTAATAGTTTTATCCGAACCCTTACAAAGTGGCATGATTCAATTCTTGTGCAATGAAGGTGCTTTGACCTGGAAAACTGTCATGAAGTGTGCCTGTACTCCACTGTACCGCACGTCCACGCGCTATCAACACAGCAATAGGCAGTCGGTGCTCTTTCCGCTGGGATATTATGGATCACATGCTTTACAGTCCACATCTATCCACTTTTTGACGGGCAAATCTTCAGACTGCTGAAGAAAGCCCTGATAAATAGGCATTTCGCAAACTATGAACTTTCGGAGAATGTAGAGGAACTTGTTGAGTTGGCAAAGGTGGCTGATCAGTGGGTGATTTCTGTATACGTAGACTCTGCTAAACTGTATTTAGTATGCTGTCGTTGTGGCGTAGTGTAATGTATTGTTACGAATAAAACTCCATCTGTTTCATTACTCCAATTTATTTCATGATGACCCAATAAATGCACACACACATCACACACAATTTTAATCAGCTATGAATGGCCACACTTACTAATTACAAGTCTATTCACAAGTCCTTCTTCCTTACGGCACAGTAGAAGGTCCAGCCCGTTTGTCTACCTGCGGACGCGTAAGCCTTACTTTCACTTTCCCCAACTCCAGTCACCTCATATAGCAGCTGTGTGTAGACCGCTGGACCTGAACACATTGCTACGGGCCACTCGATAAACGATGACTGTTCGTTGGTTCGACTCCACAGAGAGTTCAGTCATTCACACAGTCATATGAAGTGAATAACTAAACAGCTCAAGAGTAGTCAACAGCAAGACGATACTCACAACAGCGAACATTAACACAGGTCAATTTACCCTCACGCTCACTATAGCGCATACTCTCGCTGACTCATGACGATCCTCATTCCACAGAAATACATAAACACACAGTAGTCTCAGGTAGTACACGTCTTCCTTTCCGTACGACGTCCGCAGTCCAGCTACTCGATTGACACTCCTACACACCAACAACAGCTCCTGGTTCAGACCTCGGTGGGACACTAACAGCAGCCAACACCTCTGTCACCCTCAGCCCAGTTACCGAACCCCAACACACTGCGTCTCACATTGTCTCAACCACGGAGCCCAACTCTGAGTATAGCTCCACCACGGAACCCAACTCTGACCACGAGTCCAGCCCCAAATCTGGCTCCTCCATGGAGCCCAACACTGACTCTAGCTCCACCACGGATCCCAAGGGTGACTGTCTGCCCGCGGCTAGCCTCCACTTTTATAGCTAGGGTGATTTGAGCCAGAAAGTTCGTAAGTTGCTAGAGGCAGAATATTCACTTTGAAACTCCAAGAAACTCACAAGTAAGCCGGCCGACGAGAAAAATACACGGAAAGGCCAGCTCCACCCCTCAAGCCGGCTGGGTGATCCCAAGCGTCTGAGTCACTAGCCCTTTCCTGGAGGTGCCGAAAGGGGCTACCACGGGACTGGCACGTAAGGGTGTGTTGTCCACTACCCGTTCTCCACCAGGGTAGAAAATATTCCATTTGATTAGGCTTTACAGCAGTAAGCAGGGTATTTAAATTTAAATTATCCCTAAAATTTCAACACCAGATATAATTTACTGACATTTATTTACCAACACATAACTTACGTTACGGATTTCATTAGGGCAGCATTGCCGATAGTGTAAAGCTAAGACAAACCTCAAAGGGGGTTTGAAGAAAATATGATGTAATGCGACTTTCGACGTTACTGAACACGAACATATTAAGACGCCTACATTAACATTGACTTTTTCGTTTTCTGCTCATAGAAATGAAAATTAATGTATTGTACAAGCACTTAGTTCTAAATTATTTCAATAAATTAAAATAGGTCAAAGTAGTGCTGGTGGTGTTGGTGGTGGTGGTGATTACTGCTTTAAGAGGAAGTACAACTGGGTGATCATCCATTATTAAGAGTAATATGAGTGAAAACTGGAAGGGTAAGACTGGTGAATCACAACCACAAATCTTTGTTTTGATTACAAATTATATCTACTGGCTTGTGTTGACTACTCGACATCATAAACGTGATTACTCCAACGCTTTAGATCTTCATATTTCATCAGCTGATGAAGAAGAAACATACAAATTAATTTTAACATCTTGTTTTAATATCTTATTTGAATGCTTTCAATTGCCTTTATTTTTATTTTGGTTTTTATGTAAGCCCAAAAATAATTGTATTATTGTATATCTCTTGAGGCCTACCTATTATAAGCTGATGTTCTTGCCGACTTGACTTCCAACCTTAACATATATATTTAATGAATTGTAAGCGAAATTCATACGTGAAATGTTTGATAGACTATTCCCTTCTTCAGAGAAATTCTTTAATGCATAATATCGAATACAGCATCACAGTCCATAACACACTGACTGACAGAGCAAATGCAACACCAAGAAGGAGTGGTCAGAACTTTATGCCAATTGCAGGGTAGACTGACGTCACTGAGGTATGCTCATGATGTGAAATGCGCCGCTGTGCTGCGCACGTAGCGAACGATAAATGGGACACGGCGTTGGCGAATGGCCCACTTCGTACCGTGATTTCTCAGCCGACAGTCATTGTAGAACGTGTTGTCGTGTGCCACAAGACACGTGTATAGCTAAGAATGCCAGGCCGCCGTCAACGGAGGCAGTTCCAGCAGACAGACGACTTTACGAGGGGTATGGTGATCGGGCTGAGAAGGGCAGGTTGGTCGCTTCATCAAATCGCAGCCGATACCCATAGGGATGTGTCCACGGTGCAGCGCCTGTGGCGAAGATGGTTGGCGCAGGGACATGTGGCACGTGCGAGGGGTCCAGGCGCAGCCCGAGTGACGTCAGCACGCGAGGATCGGCGCATCCGCCGCCAAGCGGTGGCAGCCCCGCACGCCACGTCAACCGCCATTCTTCAGCATGTGCAAGACACCCTGGCTGTTCCAATATCGACCAGAACAATTTCCCGTCGATTGGTTGAAGGAGGCCTGCACTCCCGGCGTCCGCACAGAAGACTACCATTGACTCCACAGCATAGACGTACACGCCTGGCATGGTGCCGGGCTAGAGCGACTTGGATGAGGGAATGGCGGGACGTCGTGTTCTCCGATGAGTCACGCTTCTGTTCTGTCAGTGATAGTCACAGCAGACGAGTGTGGCGTCGGCGTGGAGAAAGGTCAAATCCGGCAGTAACTGTGGAGCGCCCTACCGCTAGACAACGCGGCATCGTGGTTTGGGGCGCTATTGCGTATGATTCCACGTCACCTCTAGTGCGTATTCAAGGCACGTTAAATGCCCACCGCTACGTGCAGCATGTGCTGCGGCCAGTGGCACTCCCGTACCTTCAGGGGCTGCCCAATGCTCTGTTTCAGCAGGATAATGCCCGCCCACACACTGCTCGCATCTCCCAACAGGCTCTACGAGGTGTACAGATGCTTCCGTGGCCAGCGTACTCTCCGGATCTCTCACCAATCGAACACGTGTGGGATCTCATTGGACGCCGTTTGCAAACTCTGCCCCAGCCTCGTACAGACGACCAACTGTGGCAAATGGTTGACAGAGAATGGAGAACCATCCCTCAGGACACCATCCGCACTCTTATTGACTCTGTACCTCGACGTGTTTCTGCGTGCATCGCCGCTCGCGGTGGTCCTACATCCTACTGAGTCGATGCCGTGCGCATTGTGTAACCTGCATATCGGTTTGAAATAAACATCAATTATTCGTCCGTGCCGTCTCTGTTTTTTTCCCAACTTTCATCCCTTTCGAACCACTCCTTCTTGGTGTTGCATTTGCTCTGTCAGTCAGTGTATTTCTATATAAATTAAAAGGGAAACTCCAAGCTGATTCAAGAGTTGCAATATGTTTAGCTTCACGACCAAAGCCAAGCATCACTTAGTCATAAATACCGTATGTCTCAAATAAGTCACGAATATATCCGAAACTGTATAGAGAAGTAAGAGTTTGTTTTAATGTATTTTAATGTATTAATTGTTTTTCTGCCACTGCAGATTGTCATAAGGTAAATAATACAACTTTCAATACAAATAAGTCATAACCGAATGTAATTTGCATGTCAAAATGTTTGATAAATTGAAGTTTTCTATATCATCGTATAGTGGTTATTCTTCATAAACAATGTAAATTATCTCGCAGAATTTTTATTGGACATTTTACTACAAGAACGACCGCTTCTTGGCTTAATTATTTGGGAAATGAAAATAACTTGCAAACATTTAGAATTTTTGGGCCATTTCCACGAATCGGGATCATTAACACAAAGATAGAGACTTTCTCCAATGCGAATTTATTCCTGAAACATTCTGCTTTCGCTTTGGTAGCTTTCACGATCGACTTCTCGTGGGTCTTCAGAGTCTATTTTGACTCGTATTGTTGGATCGATTATAAAATCCAACTTGTTTTTCTCGTCAACTGCAGTGATGTCCAATCTTCTTGCACTCCTACTATCCGCAATGCAGTGAACTTCTCCAAATACTTCACAATACGTTTCAGAAAGAGAAGCTCCTATCTTGCTCGTAATTCGATGGTGGTGAACGTTGCGTAAGTGTTCACTATGTGGACAAATAGCCTAGGACGCGTAATAATGTTTTCGTCTCGATACAATGCCTGCAGTGGGCCGCCCAGCTTTCCACCGTGCATGGCCCTTACGGGAGCGACATTGTCTCGTAATTTAATTACGTCTCAGCAATCAGAACTGCTGATTCCTGCTCTTTATTTTTTAATCATCTGTTGACGCACTAGTCGGGAAATGTTTGACATCGCTGGTACCATTTAAGGGAATATTGGACACATTAAAAAGTTAAAGTAGGTCATACTTGTTTCTATGCTAGCTGGAAAGCTATGAGTTTTATGTGATCATTAATCTGTAGATATAATCTTGGGGAACTAAGCTTTACTTGTAGACTTAAAGAATGGGACTTCCAGTATCGAACTACCTTGGTGAGACGTAAGCGAAAAAGTCATTCACCTATCAAAACTTCTTGTTCTGTTTATGTGTGAGAGTGTTTGTTCATGTGTTCTTTCAACTGCCCCAAGATTCAAAAATATATCGGAGTGACAGAAATCGTCCTAAAGTGCGTTTCATTCAGAGCACCAACAGACTCTTAAATGACTTAATTACCAAACGAATTCACTCCTATTTGATTGCACAAACTTGAACAACGGATGTATCTTTTCAATGGAGGCATGCTCTCCAATATGCACCTTTTAAATAACGAAATATGAATATTCATTACTTTGAGCAATCAAAATCCAAGTTCTTTCACACTGCCAATAGTATCAATCACAACAAAGCGCACATGTCTAAATAAAAATATTCACGTCAATTTACATAGAAACCCACATTGGTAGCTAACTTCTGTAATGTGGTACAAAACGGGAGCTAATGTTTCATTATGTATCCGGGTACAAAAGTAACTCGTAGCAAAATTCCTGTTTACCTATGTTTCAGCCCGTCCAAACTACAAATACACTGAAGAAAATGGAAATTGCAACACCCAGAAGGAGTGGTGCTACATTGCTACGATTGAACATGCAGGACGAGTGTTCGGTTGTGATTCGATGATTACACTTTCAGATCCCTCTGACCGCAAGTTTGGACAACAATCAATACAGGATGTGCCCACCACGAGCTGCAATACATTGATGAATTCGTCGAGGCATGGAGTCAATAAGGCCCTGGATCGCTTCCTGACGTATTGTGGCCCATGCTTGCTACACTGCACGGGTCAGTTGTTCCAGAGTTGTGGGTGGCTGAGGACGGTTGGCCAGTTGCCGACACATCATGTCCCACACATGCTCAGTAGGACTGAGATCCGAGGATCTGGCGGGCCATTCTAATGTTGTGATGTTGTGGAGAGCTTCTCTGGAGATGCGTGCAGTGTGAACCCGGGTATGGTCCTGCTGAAACATCCCATTAGCAATGTTCGCCATCATAGGGACAACCACTGGATTGAGTACCCTATCAACGTACTGTCGAGCAATCATAGTGCCCTCAACAAGCACTAATTGTGATTTCACATTAAAGCCAATAGATCCCCAGACCATAATGCTTGGTGTTGGCCCTGTGTGCCTCTCGACAATAAGATCTGGGCGGCACCTCTCCCCGGTACGTCGGCGCACACAATTCCGGCGGTAACTGCGGACAAGACAGAAGCGCGATTCATCACTAAAGACGACCCTATGCCATTCGTCGCCTACGTCGATCTTTCTCGACACCAGGCCAGCCTTACACGTCGCTGTTGTGGGGTCAATGGAACACCTTCCGCAGGGACACGGGCTCGTAAGCCAGCTGCTCGAATTTGCGCTGCTGTTGCATGGAGTTCCATCCGGGCCATCTGAATGATGCGGCGATCCTCTCTCACAGTTGTCTGTCGCGCTGGGCCTGTGCCAGGTCTACGAGTGTGGGTACCTTCATTTGACCACTGCTGCCATACACGTTTGGACCGTAGATGCCTGTCGGCCAACAGGTGCAGCGGCAGTCCTTAGCGATAATTCAGCCTCACACAGCCCAATTGTCCGAGCCCTCTCAAAAGGCGACAGTTGTTGATAGCGTGCTCTTTTCTGTCGTCGAGGCATGTTTGACGGGGAACACTTCGCTGCACAGACTGCAAGTCAACTACGCTACACCAGAGTCCGTATACTGGAGTTGATTCCTCCGCGACCAATCACGTGGGGAGACCTGTAGCAACAATCCAATGGGTCTGAAACTTTGATCGTTTACATACTAACATGCTATCGTTCTATGTCTTGAACATCAACACAAACGACCAATGTCTTCATGCTGTTGCAATTTTCATTTTTTTGAAGTTTAATTAATTGCACAGTACGTAGTCCTGGAGTGACTATTTCATTTCGAAGCCTCAAAGATTACAAAATTACGGCATTTAATTATTTCTCACGCTAATTAAGTTACCCCTTTTTCGTCTAGTGCTATCGTCTTCCGCGTCTTCGTCTCCCAGTATTTCCTATCAGTGAACGCGCCTCACTGTGATTGCTATTGCATACACATTTGTAAATAAATAAGACGAGAGTTTTAAAAATTCAGTCATGATCTTGAAATACGTGTACAACCCCAAAAATTATATTAGAAGCAAGATTATAAACGATAATAAATTATGGGCATCTACCTAAATGACCAATGGTTGAAATAGAAACCAAATTCAATGCAGTCTCGGTACACGTTCTAGCGCTTAAACACACTGAGCTACGCTGGTCAATCAATCCCACGTACTATGAAATCTTGATTGCAAGGAATAAGTTCACTTTAAAGACAATGAAGTTCGAAAAAACACATTATATGTGGAGATATACGCTGACGTTCACATTTCGCCCATCACTACTCATTTCAGGTTCATTCTAAAATGTCACATTAACAGATAAATGAGTCACTTTTAACTGTTGAAACAGATTTCGTCATTAAGTGCGTTTCATTCAGAGCACCTTCAGACTCTCAATTAACTCTTAATTACCTACCGAATTTACACCTATTCGATTCCACAAACTCGAACATATTCGTAGGATATGAGTACCTAGGTTCTCAAATATTCACCTTTTAAACAAGGAAATATTATATAAATTTTGGTACGAAATGCTGATGAAGGTATTCAAGCGTTTTCAGTCCCCATCAGAATGCTGGCAGGCATGGTAGGAGAGGTGGTGGTATAACATTTAGAATCACTTGATTGCTAGCCTGGATTAAATTCAAAACATCTCCGCAGTGAGTGTCGGAACTGTAACGGAATTCACATTAATCAGGAGAATAAGAAATCATGATAAACTTTCTCAGGACAACAGACAACGGGACCAGACCACCTTCTCCCAAATGCAGAGCTGTAGATCGGAAGCCACCCTGCTCGGTGCAAATCGTTAAAAGATCTCGCTCAGTTAACAAATAAGGACTCCTAACATGGGAGAAATGATTCTTCATTATCAAATATTTGTCCTCCCAGTCAAGACACAATTGCAAAAACCAGAGCCGCAGATAAAACTTTCTACATGGTCTAATAACCAATTCAATTGTTGCTAGTTTTTGAACTGCGACCATGAAAGCTTTACTGTAATTGGCAATAATGATAATATTTACTAATGATGTGTGGGGCCCCAGGAATTAATCTGGGAGGAGTCATTGTGACTAGCAAATGTGAGTGCAATGCGTCGTTGCCCACATCTGCAACATTAATATATTGGGTTCAGCAAGAGAATCGAACTAGCCGCTTTCACTCTATCTCCAGCACATAACCTACAAGAGGTGTCTCTGTTAAATCGAGCAACCTAATGGAAGGTTGAGTAACCAACCCCAGCGGGAAACTTGAGTCGACGAGCCGATCAGTGCTGGGGGCTCCAAGGCTCATAACCTTGGTAGTAAAGAGAAGCCAGAAAACACCTTGAGGCAAACTCTAGGGCAAACAACCTTAGTTGCAAGATGGATGCGTGTGGGTCAAAAAAAAATTAAAGTCAAGTAAACATGATGGCAAACCATTTCAAGAAAGCTACCCCAGGGAGTAAGTCTTCGGATAAATCCCTCGTCGTGAAACCAGCGGTGCACAAGTCTCATTCGGATCCTGTGGGAGACTTGACATCATTCAAGAGACGTATCGGAGGGTCTCGGTGTAACCCAAACAGTCAGAAACTCAGAACCAAATCGAAAACCTTTCTAGCAACATTCAACATAAACTTCCTTACACAAACTGGCATTTTAAAATCCTCACCAAAGCCATACATGAAAATAAGATATTCATAATTGCCCTACAAGAAACACGTTACACAGACGAAGAGTTTTGAATCTGAAGGTTACCGTTTCTTAAATAGCAGAGCTCAAAAAGTAGTCCTCAATGTATATGTGATGCTTGGAACCGCATTTTCTGTGAGAACCAGAATCCTTAAATCGGTTGCAAATTTCGAACCGATTATCCATATTAACAACCAAATGCGCCAACAAGACATACAGACTAGTTAACGCACATTCCCACACAAATGACAAGAACAGATCTGATACGGACGAAGTGGATAACTTCTGGGATCTATTGGATGAAAAGCTCACCAAAATTCCGAAACACCATGTGAAACTTCTAATGGGAGATTTCAATCAGCAACTTGGCTGAGATCAAAAGTACAAGAAAATCATTGGAAACTATCCTGCCTGCAAAAGAACCAATCAAAACGGCAAGAGATTGGTCTCCATATGCAAAATCCATAACTTGCAGATCATGTCATCCCACTTTCGCCATCTTCCCAGAAAGCAGACAACATGGCGATTTCCTATCCCAACAATCGGAGAATTCCAAATAGATCACGTCGCAATCTCTCGGAAAAACAGCCCTGAGATTATGAATGTTAAGGTTAAAAAAGGCATAAACGTGGCCTCCGACTACTACATGTCTATAATTAAATTTAAACCGCTCCATGCAAACTCCAACAAGACACCCAAAAATATCATTCGCTTTGACAATGATAAACTCAGAAAAAAGTTAGGGAGTTCCAGGAAAAGGCTCGACCGATCGGCTGTGACTTTGACAACACTAAAAACCGCCTGATTGATGCTGCAAAATAAGTTGCTGAAATCAAGGGAAGCAAGAAACATGCCTGGTGGAATGATACCGGTGTTCCCGTTCTCAAGGAAAGGCTCGACGCTTGGAAAATATTATTCAACGAATTCTCAAAGTGAATGGGAAACCTACAAAGCCCAACGGGTCCAGACAGCCTAAAGTGATCCGAGTTGAGAAACGTAAATATGAAAAGTCACTTATTGAGAAGATAGACCTAGACTTTAAGAGAAATAGAGAGTACTATAGAACGTTCACAAGGAAACTTACCGAACACGATAGCTGCAGTCGCTTAAGTGTGGTCAGTTATCCAGTATTCGGGAGATAGTGTGTTCAAACCCCACTGTCGGCATCCATGAAGATGGTTTTCCGTAGTTTCCCATTTTCAAACCAGGCAAATGCTGGGGCTGCACCTTAATTAAGGCCACGGACACTTCCTTCCCACTCCCAGCCCTTTCCTGTCCCACCGTCGCCATAAAACCTACCTGTGTCGGTGCGACGGGCTATAAACCTCCGTCACTATGCTTTCAACGAAAAGACGTTACGTTGGCGACCTCAAACATTACCATCCTCGCCGACTACTTTAAGAACTTACTAAATTTCGATCAACTCAAAAATCCCTTCAAGACCAAGAACCCATACTCAAATACCCAGAATCGAGACCACCGACAAAGAAGAAATCAAGCGTCACATTGCCCGACTCAAAATCAACAAAGCACCTGGAGAGGACTCTGTCGTTGCAGAGCTATGGAAATGTGCCCCTGAAGAAGCCGTTGAAATCTTGCAGAAACAAATAGAACAAATTTGGAAATAAGAAATCCTACCCGAAGACTGGAAAATGGCGTTGATCCATCCGTTACAGAAAAAAGGCAGCTTGACAAACGTCAACAACTACAGAAGAATATCCCTGTTACCGGTAACGTACAAAATTATCTCACTTGCTGTCCTGGAGCGTTTTGAAGCCCCAAGTCGAGCATGCAATAGGCGAATACCAAGGAGGCTTCAGGAAGGGTCGTTCAACTGCTGAACCGATCCACAACCTCAAAACGATCATCAGGCATTGTAATCTCAGGTCGAAACAGTACGTGTCAGTCTTTGTGGACTTTATGAAGGCCTACTATTCGATAGACCGCGAGGTTCTGCTGAACATCTTCAAGGAGTTCGGGGTTGACTTGAAATTGCTGGCATTGGTTAGAGCCACCCTGACTGACACAAAATCCAAAGTAAATTTCCTAGTAAGTCTATCAGATTCCTTCAAGGTCAAAGCACGTGTCAGACAAGGTGATGGGCTATCACCGATGCTTTTCAACTGCGTGCTCGAAAACATCATTAGGACCTGGTGAACAAAATTATTAGAAGCTGATTATAGTCCTCTGGGAATTGGAACAAAATCTAAGGGGATCATGTTCGACTGTCTAGCATTTGCTGATGACATCGCCATTCTGTCAAACGATGTAAAAACTGCTAGGATGCAAATAAACCTTCTAAAAGTAATCGCTGAACAATCTGGCTTGCAGATATCTTTTGATGAAACCAAAGTAATAACTAACATCAAAGATGCCCCATCAAAACTCCAGACGAAATATGGGAAGGTCAACCGAGTAGAAAAATTTAAGTATCTGGGTGAGATCGTAATAAAAATGGACTTGACAAGGAAGCACTTAAGGACGAGTACACAAACTTGAAATAGAATATCAAAGGTCGCACTCAATTTACAACAAAAAATGCCTGTCCCAAAATACTAAACTACATCATTATGAAACTGTTCTGAAGACAGTAGTTACGTATGCAGCCGAAACCCTATCCCTAAATGCTAATAAAAGACTCCTCGAAGAACTGGAGGAAAAAGAGCGCTAAATCATCAGAAGTATCATGGGATCCAATTACAAGAATGGCACCCATTATAAGAAAATCCCATAAATAAGTGTACAATAAAATAGGGAAAATTACAGGAACAGCCCGTAAGAGACGGGCACTATAGTATGGTCATCTCAAACGAATGGGCGGAAACAGGCTGACTAAACAAATCTTTCACTTTTTTGACTCCAAACCGGAAACCACAATGCCCTGCTTTATGAACACCAAAGATGACTTCCAAATGTTGCATATAAAACCCGAAGACGTGTTCAATAGAGACCTTTTCCGCAAAAAGATACTGACGAATGGGCTAACCCGAGACAAGCAACAGAAAAGAGGTCAAGGTACCGCCTGGACTGAACAACGCAAGCTGGCGCACTCACAGAGAATGAGGGAATTCTGGGCTCAAAAGAAAACGAAGCAAACTGCCAAATGTAACAAGACATAACGTCGTTCTAGATGGCCCCAACGAATAAAAATAATAATAATAATAATAATAATAATAATAATAATAATAATAATAATAATAATAATAATAACGTGTGAGCCACAATCGGGTTGCCGGTTATTCCCTTTGCCGTGCCTGGGCGAATAGATGGTGCGATAGCCGCCTGACTCATATGAGGTCTTCATGAATGTAGGAAAAAAATTTCAAAATGGAACGGAATAGTTGGAGAGGAAAAATATGAAGGAATGGTATGGAAGTATGGACACGGAATGAGTAACGAATCTGGATTTAAATTTACCGAGTTTTGTATGTCACATAACCTCATCATTGCTTACACCGTCTTCAGTGAGCCAAAGAAAAAGGCGAAGATATACTGTGTATGGACTATACGAGGCCATGGTGACCGCTGACAAAGAGACTATGTGCTGTTAAGAAAAGGCTGCATCAATAAGGTAAAAGCAGCAAAACACTACCCTGGAGCTGATATAGACTCAGATCACAATCCTGTGTTGATGAATAGTCAGACTTAAAAAAGGAAAATACAGAAAGTGATCAGAAGATGGAATTCCTCAATGATTAAAATAAACTGAGAGGCCCAACAGATGTTAAAAAATATGGCTGATGGGGCTGAAATGAAATTCGCAAATTAAACAGATAACCTAGGAAAATGGAAGACTTGTAAAGAAGTGACGAAGGCAACAGAAACATGCTTCGGATAGGAGAGAAGGATCCCACATAAGCCTCGGATATCAGCATACCCTTAACTTAATGAGAGATAGGAGGACATGTAAGATATCCGGGTATCATGACGAATAAATGAAATACAGGAATACGATTAAAGAGCGGATAGGTTGGAAAGTAAATGCAAAAGAAATATAAGTAATAAGGCCAATGGAAACACAGAACAAGCCTACACCGAAATAAGAGTACAGTTCCAGATAAGATCAAGGACGCTAGATACCATTAAGGATGACGAGGAAAAAGTAATAATTGAGGAAGGAATCCGAAAACAGTGGCAAAGTTATATATAGGAAGTGCACATAAGGAACAAAATAGATGGAAATATTAGCGAAATAATGTGAATAATGTTGTCGAGAATGAGACTGGACCACCAATACTAAGAGAAGAATTCTACAGAGTTTTAAAAGTGCTGAAAGAGCATAAAGCTCCAGGAAGTGATAACTTCCCAGGATAAATTCTTAAAACACTAGGAATAAAAGCCAAAACCTGTAGCCTATATTTTAAATCATAAGTGAGAAGTACACTAAATGAGATGTACCCCCACACACCAAAACAACACGCATTATGTGCATACTCAAGGCAAACACCAAGATTATAGAACCTCGAATCTCGCATCACACACTTCAAAAATACTGACTACGATTATTTATTACAGTATGGAAAAGAATGTGGAGGAGAACTTGCAGGAAAATGAATTTTTCTTTTGAGGAAGCCAATGAACACGAGTAGCTATGTTAAGTTATAGAAAAAACGCTAAGACTTAACAAGGTCATGATAGCTTTCATTGACGTTAAAAAGGCATTTTACAATGTGCATTGGAACACTACGTTTAAATTGCTAAAAAATGAATGGATAGATTTCAGAGAGAGAAAAATAAAGCTGCAGATACACAAAAATCAGAAAACCCTCATCGGGTAGGAAGATTTTCAAGCAAAGGTTGGCAAATATATTCTATAAGATGTTGACTGTTTCCCCTATTGTTCGGGAATCGAACACATAACCTCGGGGTAAGAGGCAAGCACACTACGCCTACACCACTGGGCCGGTGAAACCAATAAAAGGTTTGTCAAAATATTTGTTTGGAGTTTAGCTACTTACGCCTCTGACACTTGGACTTTAAGAAAAACAGAAAAAATTGAAGCTTTCAAGATGTGGTGTTGGAAGAGGGTGTTGGATAGGGAAAGTGACCATAGAGGAGGTATTAGCTCTAGTATCTACTGAAAACAATTTTGAAACGGAGGAATGGTATGGTTGGTCAGCTACTGCGTCGTTCAAGATGTTCCATGACTTTGCTGGAGGGAAAATGGAAGAAATTCGTGTGCGAAGAAGACAAAGGCATAAATTCTTGGAGGAGATCAAGGCGGCAAGTGAATACAGTAAAGTGAAGATACTGGCCTTGAAAGCAAGGAATCTGTAAGCCTATAGACCTTTAAGTTGAAAAACTAATATTCCTCCGAATTCTTACCCAACAGATTGATTCTTCGTGAAATCGAAACTGTTTCACCTTCAGTTTAAAATTATGAGTGCCCAATAATCTCGTTGCTTTCCCCTTTAAAAAGCAACCACAGCCAAGAAAAAATATTGCAATCGTAGTGTACCACACCGTAAATTAGAGCAAATATCCCTCCTTTAGAAACTAGTTTCTCTACCATATGGTGGCAATATACACAGTGTTTTTTATGTCTTACACTCAGCACAAAACGCGAAATGTTTACTTTGGATAAAGCTGTACGTGACGAGAATCCGAGTGTTAAAATGAATGTATTGTGTAATATGTATGAGCAATATCATGCTTTAGATAACCGACCGCACAAGAACGAGTTCACTCTCCAGGACAAAGACACAAGTGTATTCGGTAAGATAGTACTTACGATTCTTACGAGATAATCAGAATGGTATGTTATTTGTACATAATTAAATATTATGAAAATTTTACTAAATGAATCAGGTGATCAGGCGTTTAAACCCCATATTTCAATCACTGTGATAAAGAAGAAATTAAAAAGAAAAAACTCGAGGAAATACTTTCTTATTCAGTGGCATTGTCTGGCTCTATGGCTAAATATTTACTACACTGGAGTTCGGTTCGGATTATCCCGGGTTCGATTCCCTGCCAGGATGTAGATTTTCACCTTAATTGTTCAATTGTCTGCCTCGGAGCCATGGCGTTCGTGATGTCTTAAACATTAAAAATCATATTGGGTAGGACTCCATCCTCACAGACATGCTGGTCGCCTATAGGCTCTCCAAAAGCCATACTCCATTTCCCAGTTTTACAGCAGGAAAATGCTAGGGCTGTACCTTAATTAAAGCCATGGCCACTTCCTTCCCACTCCTAACCATTTCCTATCCCATCGTCACCATAGGACTTGTCTGCGTCGGTGCGACGTAAAGCAACTTGTAATATATTATTATTAATATTGGCACTCTTTTTTCCTTTGCTTTGCTTTGTTTTCGAACATTTAAGGTACAAGTTGCTCACAACCATCAGTTCTGATTACAAAGTGTACGATTTTCAAACAAATATGTCTTATGTGTGGGGGTCATCCGAAAGATTGTGTCACGAAATTAGCAATACACGATGTGTGACGCGATAATACCTAGAAACCGTGCAGGCTGTGATATGAAGTATTGATGGATGACCATAACTGATGGACATAAAGAAGGGCGTATGAGTACAGACGGTCGATGAGATCTTACAGGCTGTGATGTGAAGTATTGATGGATGGTCGTGACGGAGAGACACAAGGCTCTTTTTATCAAAGATGCCTCATCTCTTCATACTCTCGTAGTTTCGTAGAACCTGAACCAGTTTCGACTCCAAATTCCATACAGATATCTCTAAAAAACGATTCGTTAGATGCAAATAAATTAATCTTTATCAGCTTTAGTTTTACATATTGAAAGGTATTTTTATGATAATAATTTATGAAGGCCCCTGGAGGAGTGGAAAGTAAAGGCTTCCACCATTATTAACCGCGACACGTGATGGGATAGAGTGGTTAGCTCTACGCCCGGCCGCCTTTGTCCCCAGGAATTAACCTGGTACTCATTTTTGGTGTAGGCTGAGTAAACCTCAGGGCCATATGCACCTCCGGAAGTGGAAATCTCGTTTCTTAAATTTTACGACTTCCTGACGGGGATTCGAACCCACGTTCTTACGGGCGAACCGAGCACGCCTTTACCGCCTCGGCCAGGCAGCCCCTAATTTTATTTTCCCAAAAGGAAATTTGACACTTTTTTTTTTTTTTTGTTTAGTAATCAGTTAATAGAGAGTAGTGAAATCGGACCGATGTCTTCTGCTCTTGACTCTTATGGTGGTCCGTCGAGAGAATAGTAAAGAGATGATTTGGTTTCAGTGTATTATGGTAAATGTATGATAAATAGTTGTGAATCAATCTGTATAGTAAAATGGAAGTTTAAAGAGAAAGTGCATTAATGTCATTCTTGCTGCAAGTGCGATTATGAGAAAACTTGCATCAGTTACAAATCATGAGTGAACAGAGTCGTAGTCAGTGCTCCGACGTACTTCCGGACACCTCTTTTCTCAGGCTAGGATGAGGGGTAAGTTGAAGAGCTTGGTGCGCAATATATTCAAGACTAGCTTTTGCACCTGCCTTCACCAAGTCAGCCGCGTAGGTGGTCCAGGTAAATGGAGAAGTCGAATTAAATTCTAAGCTGGAGTGGAGAGGAAAGACTTCGTTAAGATAAGTTCCAGATTTTCAAGTTCATAAGTATTTAAACAGAAATAAACGTAAATGTTTATACATCTATAAACGGAAATAAACAGAAATATTTATATTTTTCTAAATATTTCAGTGTGATTTAATAGAACCTGATGATGTCCTTTCAATAACGAAACAGGTCATTCTACTTTACGAGTAATTAAGTTCTTTCTTTTTCAGGTAGTTAAAAATGTATCATTCAAAATTATTTTCAGCAGACTGAAGAACCTAACAGTTATAAACTAACTGAGTCGAAACTGAAAAGAGAAGGCTTCAGATATTACAAATGAAATGTGGCATAGGTTTTCACTTTTTATAAACAGTAGGCTACTACCCTTTCAAGTGTGTGTGTTTGAGTCATCAGTCCATAGACTGGTTTGATGCAACTCTCCATGCCACCCTATCCTGTACTAACCTTTTCATTTCTACGTAACTATTGCATCCTACATCTGCTCTAATCTGTTTGTCATATTCATACCTTGGTCTACCCCTACCGTTCTTGCCACCTACACTTCCTTCAAAAACCAACTGAACAAGTCCTGGGTGTCTTAAGATGTGTCCTATCATTCTGTCTCTTCTTCTCGTCAAATTTAGCCAAATCGATCTCCTCTCACCAATTCGATTCAGTATCACTTCATTCGTGATTCGATCTATCCATCTCACCTTCAGCATTCTTCTGTAACACCACATTTCAAAAGCTTCTATTCTCTTTCTTTCTGAGCTAGTTATCGTCCATGTTTCACTTCCGTACAATGCCACGCTCCACACAAAAGTCTTCAAAAACATCTTTCTAATTCCGATATCAATGTTTGAAGTGAGCAAATTTCTTTTCTTAAGAAAGCTCTTCCTTGCTTGTGCTAGTCTGCATTTTATGTCCTCTTTACTTCTGCCATCGTTAGTTATTTTACTACCCAAGTAACAATATTCATCTACTTCCTTTAAGACTTCGTTTCCTAATCTAACATTCCCTACATCACCTGCCTTCGTTCGACTGCACTCCATTACTTTTGTTTTGGACTTATTTATTTTCATCTTGTACTCCTTACCTAAGACTTCATCCATACCATTCAGCAGCTTCTCGATATCTTCTGTAGTCTCAGATAAAATAACAATATCATCGGCAAATCTCAAGGTTTTGATTTCCTCTCCTTGGACTGTGATTCCCTTTCCAAATTTCTCTTTGATTTCCTTTACTGCCTGTTCTATGTAAACATTGAAAAGGAGAGGGGACAAACTGCAGCCTTGCCTCACTCCTTTCTGGATTGCTGCTTCTTTTTCAAAGCCCTCGATTCTTATCACTGCAGACTGATTTTTATACAGGTTGTAGATAATTCTTCGTTCTCGGTATCTGATCCCTATCATCTTCAGAATCATAAATAGCCTGGTCCAATCAACATTATCGAATGCCTTTTCTAGATCTACGAATGCCATGTACGTGGGCTTGTCCTTCTTGATTCGATCCTATAAGATCAGACGTAAAGCCAGGATTGCTTCACGTGTTCCTACATTTCTTCTGAAGCCAAATTGATCTTCCCCCCGGAAGCAAATCCATGCCTCTAAATGAATACTAATATGTAACAACGGTCAAAATGCTAAAATATAAAAACCCGAGAAAAGCAGAAAAACAAGTTTTATTACATTGTAACGTTTTAAAAGATATTATCACACACGTTTTACCAAAAGTTAGACTAATAAAAACATATTAAGTAAGTGTATTTGCAAATAAAAAGCACTTCAATACAAAACACATTAATAAGAACTGAAAATTAACTATCGATCTGTGTACCATGTTCTTGCAACCAATCAATTTCTCAACTTTCCTTATTACATGTATTATATTTGTAATTTTGATACAGCTACAATTTTAATGCACATAAAACTGCAAACCATCACCGTGAGATTGTGTGATTATATTGTTTGTGCTCTTCTGGCAAACAAGGGATCGTTTTCCCCATGTCCCTTTTCTTGTCAGTTCTGATGCGGTTTGTGCATTCCAGTTGCTGTGTCTTCGCAGTTGCTAGATTCTGCCGTCCTCTGCTAGTTTCTGCAATGTTGCAGCTGATCCGAGTATAAATATCTTCACATGACTGCCTTACAAGCAGCTCTACGACTTTTGTCTATAATTTTAATCCAGGAAGTTTGACAAATATTTAACTTTCCAGTATTCACAGAGGTATTTGCAGTTTTACAATAATCCTTGAAAGCAGGTTACCCATATTTAAAAGATAAAGATGTTTTTCTCAGCTAAATATGTTTAAACATTCTAATTCATTCGACATAAATATCTTTTTCCATTCTAGTATTATCAACTGAAATATTTATGAAGTTGTTTGATCACAGTGAAGGCAGCTAGATATATCTAGTGAAGAACAGTGGCATTTCGACACTTGTTCTTACACGTTCTACTGTTGATACAACCAACTCCACCTTTAGGTTGTTCTAAAAACTGCTTAGTCCAATTTGTTGTCTACAAGCCTTTTACGTATGCACTAGGTTGTTACAAAAACCCTTTTAAACTGAAAAGCATGAAAATTTTAATTTTGGCACTTACACTATTCTTAATTTTTGGTGTTCAAATATCACGAAGGCCCTTAGGAGAATGTAAGACAATGGCTTCCACGATTCGTAACCTCAACCTCAACACAGAGGTTAGCTCTATTCTTAGCCTCGTTTGCTCCCAGACATTAACATTCTACCCGTGTGGTTTTTGGGACGGGCAGGTAGCCTTGGGAGCTCACCTTGTTCACATGATCAGTTGCTGTCTCTATAAGTGAGGGGGAGGTGCACCACGCCGTTGAGTAACGTGTTTGTAATAAACTTTCTTGTCAATGAGAATGGCAATTCAGCTGAAATTCACCATCGTTTGCTTGCGTAAAGAACACACGCAAGGACCAGAGTGAATCTGGTGCAGCGAGTTCGGGAAAGGATGAGAACGTGTTGAAAACATGGCCCATCCACATGGCCTTCACACCAACATCACGCCCCAGAACATCCGAGCTGTTAGTGAACTCATTCAAGTGGATCCTCACCTCACAGTGCTTGGAATTTCTCAAGAACTTCTCGTAAGTTACGGGAGTGTCCAGTCAATCATCCGGCAGGAGCTGAGAATGCGAAAAGTGTCGGCTCAAACACATTCCATGCGTTATGTAGAAGTTGACGCTTTTTTCTGATAAAATAATTACATGTCATGAGACTTGGGGGCACCATTACCTCCCCCAATCGAAGAGGGCCAGTATGGACTGGAGGAGAAGCGGCGAGCGGGCACCGGTGAAAGCCAGGACAAGATTGTCGGCAAGTAAGATCTTGTGTATTCTGGGACTCGAAAGGTGTCTTGTTGGTTGATTTCCCTCAAGGAAGACATACCCTGTCTACTACTGCGACATCCTCAGTGAAGTTTTAGGTGCCTTCCGGACAAAAAGGCGCAGTGCCCCAATCAGAAATGTGCTGATTCTCCACGACAATGCACGACACCTTATAGCAGCAGGAACACAACAAAAATTGGCCGAGATGAATTGGACGGCCCTTCCACATCCACCCTATAGTCCAGATCATTCAATGTGTGATTTCCACATGTTCGGCCGGCTTAAAGGAGATATTGGTAGACAGCGCTTCACAACTAACCAGTACGTGCGAGATTTCGTGCGCAACAGTCAAAATCATTTTTCGATGGTGGCATCAAAAAACTGCATAACATTTGTAATAAGTTCATAGATAAGATGGATGAATATATACAAATGTAGGAAAATCTGATTTTGAATGAATGTTGACAAATTAAAACATTAATACAAAAGGCCCGTTTAAATTTGATCCACCTAAGTAGTTGTTTGAGCAATAGGACCACAAACTGAAATAGGCTAAGTATTTGGACATTATGATAGTGATTGAAACCAGGTCCTTCTGGGTAAATAAAACCTGCCTTTACCATCTCAATTAGGCAGCCTTGACATGTTCAAGAAACTAGCTGCTTACAGTACATGTTTACTTGTTCTTCAGATCTCGAGGACTTAACTCCTTCAGACCGGTTAAATGAAAATATAGGTATGAGAGTGATGCCCGTACTTACCACACTCCAATGTCATCTATTTCCCTACACCAAGACTGTTAGAGCAAGGCTCCAAGGCAAAGACATTTGTCTCACGGCGATGCCTCTTGTATCGTGGAGTTATTAGAAGGGTGCTATTGTATGTACTCGTCTTTTGTGTGGCTTCGCTTTCGCACAATGGAGAACTGAACAAACACGCACCATCACTGTTCCTGTTATCTTCTCCCGCCATAGAAACAACTCAGCCCAGTTTCTGTTATAACTTGAGGATATCAAAAGCCTCAAATCGTCTTACCCGTAAATGTTCTTCTTGTGTATAAATTCTCAAAGTCATTACAAACTCGTCTTCTGTCAGTAATTGAAATCCTAGGCGTTAAACTGCTCGTATTTCTATGGTGCAGCGAGATTCTTACTTAAGACCGTTAAGGAGTACTTTGTTCCTCGGAAGTACGTAATTTCGATTCTCCTTGGAGATATGTAACATTTATGTTTTCATTGGGTGGAAACAAACACAAAATGAAGAAATACTATAAAATACCTCGAAAATAATTCTTGAAAGAACGTCATAAGAGTATATAAAATAATGTTATCATGCGTACACAATTTTTGTTTTTGCTAGTGGCTTTACGTCGCACCGACACAGATAGGTTTTATGGCGACGATGGGATACGAAAGGCGTAGGAGTTGAAAGGAAGCGGCCATGGCCTTAATTAAGGTATAGCCCCAGCATTTTCCTGGTGTGAAAATGGAAAACCAGGGAAAAATTATCTTCAGGGCTGCCGGCAGTGGGAATCGAACCCACTATCTCCCGGATGCAAGCTCACAGCCTCGCGCCGCTAACCGCACGGCCAACTTGCTTGGTGCGTACATAATTTCAATTATATTTCAATATTATTGATTAAGAATGAATAATTATTAAGAACAAGCGAAACCATATTTTAGTTAAAATCTGTATGCGATGTCTTATGAAATGTGGAAATGTAGTTTGAACTTACCTCATTTCACTCCGTCTATAGTACGCCCTCTCCTCTCAGCTGTTTCCCTTCCACTGACTAGAAAACTTAAAGGCTATATATCATCTAAACGAAACTGGAAAGGAAATGTATTTTGATTTAGAAAATTACGAAAAATATATGGATCTGGGGTTCTCTCACCTCGAAATACTCGAGTCAAAGACGGTCAGACTCTATCTTAGTGCTGAGGTTTAAGAATAACAGGAACCATTATAATCGACTATTCTACAGACCTTTGTGATCTCATTAGAACTGAGTTTGCTTATGATTTTGCTACTTTTAACATGTTGCTTTATATCGCATCGACACAAATAGTCCTGATGGCAATGATAGGATAGGAAAGGGCTAGGAGTGGGAAAGAAACGACCGTGGTATTAATTGAGGTATAGCCCGGTGTGAAAATGGGAATCCACGGAAAACTGTCATCAAGGCTGTCGACGGTGGGGTTCGAACCCACTAACAGCCGAATTTAAGCTGATAACTACGTGACCCAAAACCGCGCTGCCATCTGCTCGGTTTTGCTGCTTCTATTATCACTTCATCAGCTCTTCACAAGAATAATAGTGAGCAACAGTTTACGTATGGATATCATTGTACTAATCTCTATCCCACTCGGCAAAATACAATACATACTAGAGTAGTATTATCAAAAATTAAATATGCAGCTTTTTCTGTTGCATTGTACTTCAGACTGTCTTTATGTTTACAGGTCGTATCGAGTCCGTATAGTACGTGCCTCCGTAGTTCAATGGTAGAGTACCGGAAGCAAAATCAGAGGGCTTTAGATTAGATTTCCACCGGTATCCTGTTGGCCACTTTTGTTTGATTTGGCAGCAAATGTATGGCCTGGAAATTTAGTTTCGTCAAGTTTAAATGCCGTATTGCATTATTATTATTATTATTATTATTATTATTATTATTATTATTATTATTATTATTATTATTATTATTATTATTATTATTATTATTATCTTTCTTTCTTTGCTAGTGGTTTGATGATGATGTTTGTTGTTTAATGTAGTTTAACATCTAAGTCATCGACCCCTGCTAGTGGTTTAACATCAGACTAACACAACGAAGGAGTTCGACGAAGCAAGGACAGGAAAGGGCTGGGATTGGGAAGGAAGCGGCCGTGGCGTTAAATAAGGTACAGCCCCCAGCATTTTCCTAGTGTGAAAATAGGAAACCACGAAAAACCGTCCGGCTCCATGGCTAAATGGTTAGCGTGCTGGCCTTTGGCCAGAGGGGTCCCGGGTTCGATTCCCGGCAGGGTCGGGAATTTTAACCGTAATTGGTTAATTCCGCTGGCACGGGGGCTGGGTGTATGTGTCGTCTTCAACATCATTTCATCCTCATCACGACGCGCAGGTCACCTACGGGTGTCAAATCAAAAGACCAGCATCTGGCGAGCCGAACTTATCCTCGGACACTCCCGGCACTAAAAGCCTTACGCCATTTCATTTCATGAAAAACCATCTTCAGGGCTGCCGATGGTGGGATTCAAACCTACCATCTCCTGAATGCACACTCGCAGCCGCGCTACCCCAACGTCACGGCCAACTCGCTCGCTGTATTATTATTATTATTATTATTATTATTATTATTATTATTATTATTATTATTACTATTATTATTATTATTATTAAAATGCCAAGGAAGACTGTTAGAAGCTAAACGGTATTGTCAGATATGTTTCAAGTTTGAAACAGGAATTCCTAAGCGTGCCCAACTATTTAGCAGTAAATTTATTAACTTGACATTTAATTTCATCAATAGTCAATGCCGTATTGCACGACTATTTTTAGTATTAGTATTAGTATTAGTATTAGTAGTAGTAGTAGTAGTAGTAGTTAGCCTCCGTGGCTCAGACGGCAGCGCCTCGGCCTCTCACCTCTGGATACCGTGGTTCAAATCCCGGTCGCTCCATGTGAGATTTGTGCTGGACAAAGCAGAGGCGGGACAGGTTTTTCTCCGGGTTCTCAGGTTTTCCCTGTCACCGTTCATTCCAGCAACACTCTCCATTCTCATTTCGTAGCACCTATCATCTTATAAATAAAGTTGTTCGTGTCTGTCTGTTTGTCTGTTCCACCATCACGTCGAAACGGCTGGATAGATCTCAACCAAACTTCATATTTAGAGTATACTGACCGCGGGGAAGGTTTCGATATGCATATCATTTTAAAATCTTTGAAAAGACGGGGGATTTATAGGAAAAACGGTTTTCCTCCATTTTCTCTTATACTATTATAGGCAAAATATCGAATTTGTCGTAGAAGGACGAGACAAAGCTCAATTTAATCCTCTTGACGCAAAGAACAAAACTCGGTAAGCCCTACGGGCCTGAAAACCATATTTTAAGGCCCTAAAACCAACCGTTACGGAGATATTGGCACCACACTACCCCTGCTCTAGGAATCGGATAAAGAAATGAACTGCCGTAACCATGGCAACGTCAGCTCCAGGATTCCAGAGCAGTGAGATTATGCATGTACGTTTCGGCATAGCTGCCAACCAAAATTGGTACAAATAAGACTTAATATCTGGAAAAAATATACTGTTGTGTAAGGCACTCATAGGACTCCTTTGGGCGGGAATGGAAAGGGGGTGAAGTACGAGTGTAAAAATCTTACTATATATAAGTGTGTGTGTAAATGACACATCTCCAACTAAACCACTGGAGCAATTTCAACCAAACTTAGTACACGTATCACTTACTATCGGGAGACGAGCACTGTGGGGGTTAAGCCATCCCTAGCGCCCTTAAGGGAGAGGGTCATGGGCGGGGGCTAGTTACAATAATAATCGAGAATAGTGTCGAATTCATAGTTTTCGGGGTCGCTGAGTTGAAAAGTAATACTCTAGAATTTGTTAAAGTCCAGCCCCCTTATAGGTGGGGAGCAAAGGGTGGGGGGGGAGGGGGGTGAGATATAGAAATAATTAAAAACAGTTTCGAATCCATAGATTTCAGGGTCTCTGCGATGAATAGTATTACTCCGGATTTTTTTGCAAATTCAAGTGAGGAGCGATGGGGGTGAGATATAAAATTAATCGAAAAACTACATATAAAGATGTTATCTTCTTCTTCTTACTATATATAAAAATTAATGTATGTGTGTGCGTGGGTGTGTGGGTGTGTATATGACAGATCTCCTCCTAAACCACTGGAGCAATTTCACCAAACGTGGTACACTTATCAATTAGTATCAGGAGACAAACCGCGTGAGGGTAAGACACCCTTAGCACCCTTATGGGCAGGGGGCGAGTGGGGTGGTATAAAAATAATCTTATAAATAAAGTTGTTCGTTTCTGTTTGTTTGTTTGTTTGTTTGTTTGTTTGTTTGTTTTGTTTGTTTGTTTGTTTGTTTGTTTGTTTGTTTGTTTGTTTGTTTGTTTGTTTGTTTGTTTTTTGTTTGTTTGTTTGTTTGATTGTTTGTTTGTTTGTTTGTTTGTTTGTTTGTTTGTTTGTTTGTTTGTTTGTTTGTTTGTTTGTTTGTTTGTTTGTTTGTTTGTTTGTTTGTTTGTTTGTTTGTTTGTTTGTTTGTTTGTTTGTTTGTTTGTTTGTTTGTTTGTTTGTTTGTTTGTTTGTTTGTTTGTTTGTTTGTTTACCTTCCATCACTTAGAGGAAATATAGAACCATCATACTCTACACGAAAATTGGTCCACCCAGTAGTCATATGTGAGCCAAATGCTATGTATGTAGCTGTCACTTAATTATCCGAAAAGCAATGCTATGTGAGATAATCTTACACAAATTTTACCCTATTCCAAGTTTCTAACTCAATCTGACCCATGAATAGATGAGATATCATAAGACCAGAAATTTAGGCCGCTAAATCCGGCGTCTTATGGTACAATCCTTTCTCGATATGATGTACGTTTAGCAGCAGTTATCTGTAAATGAAGGTCTGCAATATTGTAAACAAGCACATACTTTCGTATGTCGAACTATATATATTCACTGATGTCGATTTTGTAGCGATCGAGAAAGGGTGTGTCTGCTATTGTAATCAGTACTCCGCACACCGACTATGACTGGCAGTAGGAATGGAGTCCTTCTCCAATTCCTGTGTAACTGGCATTAATGAGGCAGGCCTACCATTGTAATGAATAATTCACTTCTCGATTTGACTTTCAGAAGGCAAGGGAGCATGCAGCATACAGTCTTTGGCTGTAGTCAAGCGTTCCCGCAGTTATAAACAGATGTACCCATCTAAAATGTGACTGGCATTAGGCATACTGGCCTGCTATTTTGATGGAAACTCATCAACTTGGTGTGACTGGCAGGAAGCTGGCTGGCAGTTGGAAAAGGGGCCTATCATTATAATGATAACTGCACAACTCAATTTTGACTGGTCGTAGGGAAGTTTCCTGCCATTATAATAAAAACTCCTCAATTTGTATTATGTCTGGAAGTAAGAAAGGGGGGCTGCCATTGTAAAGGAAACTCCACAAATCGATTGTGACCGCGCAGTAGGCAATGGGGCCTGCAATTATAATGTAAACTTCCCAACTCGATTGTGAATGGCAGTAGGCAAGTGAGCCTGTCGTTATCATCACATATCCGTAACAAGCACTTTACACTGGAAACAACGTATGGGGACCTCTCCATACTGTTTCTCGGATAACGCTAAGAGACATGCTATTTTAAAACAATTTTATTTACTGCATGTACAGTATTTACTTCAATATTCGTATACAATGCAGAATACCGTAGCGAAGCACGAGTACATTTGCTAGTTAATCAATAAATCACTTTGGGAGTGGCGACCCCATCTTACTAATAGACTATAACTGATTCATTTCATCACATCCCCGACCCTATCAATAACTGGAAAACAGGTTGTAGGTTTTCATTTTCAGTAGTAGTAGTAGTAGTAATGGCCACTTTCTGGGTAATAAGTCTAAGTCAGCATGCAGCAGCATGATACAGTGTGTATATTATTATTTGACATTAGAATTAAACTGTACAATTGGACAAAGCATTTTAGACAATTAAAATAAGGTATAATGCTTACTTTATGACGTTGCTCATTTCTAGTTTCCAGGTAGACAGAATATCGATCTGGAAAACACAATAATACTTTACGCAAGTTATGATTAATGCAAACAGGTCAGAAAGTTTATTCAAATTGTGAAAAAATTCTCCTGAAGGAACAATCACTATCAATTTCACACAGTACGTCCAAACATAACATTGATTTGAATAATTCTGCCTTCAATTTTAACCTTGTCCACTGTATTACGTACAATAAAATAAACCCTATCCTTTTATGAAGCACATCAAAGGATAATGCAATTTAATACATTTCACGGGATTGACATGTGTCACTATTCAATAGCAATTGTGGCACTCAAAATAAAAATATTACCAGAACTGCGCTGCAGTCTGACGTTACTTCGCTTTCAAGTAAAATGTAACCAGATATCTCTGACAGTCACTTCAAAGCACTACTGCTCATCGTTGGAATATGCTGCGTAGAGTAGATGGTAAAGAATATTGTTCACTGTTGAATATGTCGTTCCTAATTCACTCGCTGGAAACTGCGGTTAATCAGCAGACGTGTTAATTTATGGTTCAAATATCGAACTTTAGTCAATACAGTGGTTACAGATGACACGCTAATTAGAAATGTATCAGTCAGAGGAATAGTAAATGACCTGCAAGCAATGTAAACTTGGCATGCAGAAACTGTCAGAAATAATCAACATTCAAAGATTACTTTTAAAATGGAGGAGGAAGCAGAAATTCAGAAACGTTTTTGATTAAGTAATTTATTACGATATATTTTATTTCTTTAGAATTTTATGTAAGTCACGCCAACACCGGCAGGCCTTATGGCGACGATGAAATAGGAAAGGAAGGAAGTGACCGTGGCCTTAATTAAGGTACAGCCGCAGCATTTACTTAGTCTGAAAATGGGAAGCCGCGGTAAACTATCTTCAGGCCTGAGTCCGACAGAAAAACTAACCCTGGAAAGTAAACAGATTAAGAAAGAAAGAAAGATAGATAGACATAAAGAAAGAAAGAAAGAAAGAAAGAATTAAGTAATTTTCCTTTTATAGTACAGTGTATTTACTGGTCTAGGTTCGGACCCACTATTTCCCGAATGAAAGCTGATAGCTACGTGACTTACACCGTGCGGCCACTCGCTCTGTATGATTTGAGTGAGAGATTATTTGAAGATAGATATAATGTACGATTGCTCGATAACAGTTTCGCTTATTAGATCAGTGTATCCTTTACAGGTTACACCTACACATATAAACAGCTAATTACAAGATTCTGTGTTCAAGAATAGCTACGCTACGATGAAACTCTAATAGTACAGATAATATAACTATACAATCCATCATGTGCCTGCAAAGTTTCTTTACTTTCATTTTCCATTCAGTAAATACACTGTACTATAAAACGAAAATCACTTAATTCTTTCTTTCTTTCTTTCTTTCTTTCTTTCTTTCTTTCTTTCCTTCTTTCTTTCTCTCTATCTTATCTATCTATCTATCTATCTATCTATCTATCTATCTATCTCTTTCTTAATCTCTTTACCTTCTAGGGTTAGCTTTTCTGTCGGACTCACCTGTGCTCCGCTGTGCTTCTGAAATTTGTCATTACATCGCTTCACGAATTACTTCACGTTATTCACTCATATCCGATATTTTTCGTCTTCGTCTTCGTCACCAGATATCTCTGACAGTCACTTCAAAGCACTACTGCTCATCGTTGGAATATGCTGCGTAGAGTAGATGGTAAAGAATATTGTTCACTGTTGAATATGTCGTTCCTAATTCACTCGCTGAAAACTGCGGTTAATCAGCAGACGTGTTAATTTATGGTTCAAATATCAAACTTTAGTCAATACAGTGGTTACAGACGACACGCTAATTAGAAACGTATCAGTCAGAGGAATAGTAAATGACCTGCAAGCAATGTAAACTTGGCATGCAGAAACTGTCAGAAATAATCAACATTCAAAGATTACTTTTAAAATGGAGAAGGAAGCAGAAATTCAGAAACGTTTTTGATTAAGTAATTCATTACGATTTATTTTATTTCTTTAGAATTTTATGTAAGTCACGCCAACACAGGTAGGCCTTATGGCGACGATGAAATAGGAAAGGAAGGAAGTGACCGTGGCCTTAATTAAGGTACAGCCGCAGCATTTACCTAGTCTGAAAATGGGAAGCCGCGGAAAACTATCTTCAGGCCTGAGTCCGACAGAAAAACTAACCCTGGAAGGTAAACAGATTTAGAAAGAAAGAAAGATAGATACACAGAAAGAAAGAAAGAAAGAAAGAAAGAAAGAAAGAAAGAAAGAAAGAAAGAAAGAATTAAGTAATTTTCGTTTTATAGTACAGTGTATTTACTGGTCTGGTTTCGGACCCACTATTTCCCGAATGAAAGCTGATAGCTACGTGACCTACACCGTGCGGCTACTCGCTCTGTATGATTTGAGTGAGAGATTATTTGAAGATAGATATAATGTACGATTTCTCGATAACAGTTTCGCTTATTAGATCAGTGTATCCTTTACAGGTTACACCTACACATATAAACAGCTAATTACAAGATTCTATGTTCAAGAATAGCTACGCTACGATGAAACTCTAATAGTACAGATAATATAACTATAAAATCCATCATGTGCTTGCAAAGTTTCCTTACTTTCATTTTCCATTCAGTAAATACACTGTACTATAAAACGAAAATTACTTAATTCTTTATTTCTTTCTTTCTTTCTTTCTTTCTTTCTTTCTTTCTATCTATCTATCTATCTATCTATCTATCTATCTTTCTTTCTTTCTTTCTTTCTTTCTTTCTTTCTTTCTTAATCTCTTTACCTTCTAGGGTTAGTTTTTCTGTCGAACTCAGCTGTGCTCCGCTGTGTTTCTGAAGTTTGTCATTACATCGCTTCACGAATTACTTAACGTTATTCACTCATATCCGATATTTTTCGTCTTCGTCTTCGTCTTCGTTGTCTCTAATCCAAGTATGGGTGAGCGCTACGTACTCATATTCATCATCAATTAGATAGTCAGTAGCAATATCTGCAACGTATACACAGAGACTCTGAATATTACAATTTACAAATTGCATACGTCAGCCATTATCGTCGAAGAACTCACACGGTTTCCTAGTTATCGTACCACGATGAATCTTTAAGAGTAGAAACCTATTTCTGATGTCATGCAGCTGGTACGAAAACAAGAGCCGCAGTGGTAGAGTACGCGATTACGCGATTTTTTGTGAAGTACAATCCCCCAAACGTAGTCACCCGACTGAGTACGACGTATATGAGCTGATAAAGTTCCCCTTCATCGTACCTGAAAGCTGCACAGAGTAGGAAAACAAAAACACTCTGATTGTACTGTATCACCGGCTTGTTGCAGTATCGTCTGTAACCTTGGAATCAGGGGACTTATTTCGATATGTCAATCGGTTTTTCTAGATTTTCTCTATCAACCTGATGATTTTAATCCATTCCTTGGCTGTCTGATCGACAATCGTTGACATTTTGAAATTCTGTTGCCAAATTTCAATTTACATGTGCACAATTCTCTGTACGGCAAACTTTTATGTCTTAAAAAATTCCCGTTAAAATGACACGTTGTTAATCAACATACATTCACTGAGCCGAAAGTAACAGTCGATACTACAACAAAATTGTGTTGCTCTGAGATGACGTCATCAGATGATATTATTATTATTATTATTATTATTATTATTATTATTATTATTATTATTATTATTATTATTATTATTATTATTGTTATTATTATTATTATTACAACGTGGCGGGGGTATGAAATAAACACAACAACTTGTAGCGTTTCAAATTCTGTGACTACTAATTCATACGCACTACATAGTCACACTAACTCACAGTTCGCACTTTCTCAACTCACACGTAATAAATCACACCGGTTTCACAGTTTGTGCACTCTATAACTTACAAACTGACACAGTCACACTACTTCTAGTTATGCACTACCGTTTCCAATAATTGGAGCCATACTGTCTGCCACACAATATAGTAAGTCACTGCGTTCCTAAATTCTTCGTAGACTCCACGTTGACACTTCACAACTCGAGGCACTCCTTACTCCACTGAAGACAGACTTAACTCCGTGACAGAGCAGAGCAGTCCACCGAGTCAATTCTACTCCGTACTTCACTCACCTGTCGCACTCAACTGACTAACCGCACTGAGCTCGTCCGGTCCACTTTAAATAGGATGAATGACTCCTCGGGAAACTTCCCGAAACAATGTCACCATAGTTCTCTTGATATGGAATGATCTGGGTTTAATTTCCAGGTCTTTCTAGACTGTCGGAAGCCTCCAGAGAGATAACAGCGTGAATGGCAGAGGGACGGCTGGTTTCGCGCTCCTGACACTTTCTTCCTTGTTTGTCCGTGCGGGTAGCGGACGGAATCAACGTTTAACTAGTGACGTCGACAGCTCCCAGCTAGGGCGCAGTTCTGTACTTGAGTGAAATGAAATGCACGTTAGACAGTTGTGGTAATTCAGTACAAATTTACTTATAACTGGTTGATGATAACTGCAGTATTTGATGAATGGTATCAGGGCAAATTTCATATTAATAAATAAATAAATTAATTAATTAAAATGCAGCCCTAATACATATTTTTAATACATTTTTGCCTCCATTCCTTGCCTTTCTTCCACCCTGTTCAGTGAATTACTGTGTCATACTTCAAGGGAAACGTTGTTTTACTTCCATTTCCTTCAGTGTATCCACTTCAGTGATTTCGTTCTCTTTCTTCTCCTTGAATTTCCCATCTTCATTCCTTTCTTAGTAATAGTTCATTTCTTCAATGATGTCTCTGATTAGATAAAAATAACTCGACGGTTTAGTATTTACTTAAATTAATTGAGCAATATTTGCAATATGAATAAGTGTTTCACTTCCTACTGAGACAGCAAAGATTATGTTGTATGAAAATAATATATTATTACCAATATACAATCACCATCGTCATCATCAGCATCATCATCATCATCATTATCATCATCAAGCATTTAATCCAAAGCCTGGTCTGATGTCTTGAAGTAATTCTGGATCACACGATCTCTGGTTATCCTCTTCACTGCTACACAATTGATGTAACAGATATCTTTAACACCTGTCTGAGGAATTATATGTTTGTTTTACTGCAAAGCCTTTTGCTGTCAATTTAACCCTCAGTCAGTCACCATCTGAGAATGGCGTAAAGTGATGTCCCCCCAAGTAAGAAGTCTTCTGCGTATTAATTTAACCGGACATTTTATTCAAAGCAAAATTCAGCGTTTGTCATTTTATCCCTCCCGGTCACTTTAATCATTCGCTGGAAACAGAACATTTCCAAAGCCCCAAGCCTTTTAACGTCAGTCGTGTTCATCGTCCCGGTTTCTGAGCTGCGCTGTCCAGACAAATGTACGCATAATTCTTTTAGAAGAGCTTGCTAGTTCTAACCTTTGCCCTTCTGCATAAGAGCAATCTTAACCCGTGCAATCCTGCTCTTGCTTTTATTCCATCTTCCATCCTCAGTTACTTTCTGGTTTAAGTAACCGAATTAACTAATCTCATTTTCAGCGTCTAATAGATCTTGTTCGCTTTTCGGCTTTGATGACCTGCTAGTACCTCTTGAGCGCACCAATCACCGCTTTCTTACGCTCTTCTGGTAAAATCCCTCTCCGTCTGCTGGGTTCTGACTCCACCATTAAACCATGATGACTTTTCGTAATCCTCCCGAAACTATTAAGGTTATCGATTTTATCCTCCGCAATGCCTCGCTCTTGCAGATCTGTCTCACACTCTTGAAACTCTCGTCTTCGGATGCAGAGAACTCCCGAATTTCTTCGTTATTCATACGGAAGGTATGGTTGTAGAACAATGTCTTCTATTTATATTTGTTGTTGTTGTTGTTGTTGTTATTGGTTATATCTTGCTGAAACTTCTTTGTAGGATCTTAATCGAACCTCCCTTTCAATCCATCTGTTGCCCAAGATCTTTCGTACTACCTTACGTTATTTTTTGAGTAACTGGTTGATGTAACCTTTTCGATTCATGCATAGAGTCTCGAAACGTACAAACTTTCTGGCCTTGTGGCATTATTTACCATTAAACACAAATTCCTTGTACGTGATATGATCATGCATTTTGTCTTTGAGATGTTTATATTCACGTCATATATCTTTACTGTGTTTGGAATTGTTTAATAATGGACTCCAGAGAAGTTATTTAATGCCTCATCTGGTGTGGATCGGGTAAATTTATTTACATTGTTAGTCGTTTCAGACATGGTTTAATGTCTGATACTGAAGATAAATTGACACGGAAGAAGCATTAGATACGGACACAAACTTTGTAAGATAAAAGAAAAGTGAATTGCGATGAAGTTGTGTAAGTCGTGAAAACAAAATAATAGTTAATTAACTTCAATTAATACTGTATTCATGTTACATAATTATATGTAACGAACATTAATATTTAGAACTTTAGCTCCTCATTTAATGCATAATCGTCGTTTCGGGTAGTGCGTTGCGTCTAGGAAGAGAAATTGTTACTATAACCTTCATCAGGATGTAATTAAAAAGCATCAGATGAACGTGGCTGCTATAAACTGAATTACTTTGTTCTAAAGCTCACATTACGAGCTGCGCTAGTTACATTCTACATGGACTTCATTATTCTTTCCCTTGTTGTCTACCGTTACTCAAATAGATTCCTTCATTACCTTTCGATTTAAATTTACTAAATGTAAAACTTAACCGATTCAACACTGTTCCTCATGCCATCATGTTGCCTTCAGTTAACGCACAATAACCTGGTTTCGTATATTAGTAATAATAATAATAATAATAATATTTTGGGGTCATCAGTCCATACTCGGTTGTTGTTGTTTTTTCTTTTTTTGTATATTTCTGTGTCATTCTACTACGTTGTAAGATCTTTATCTCTATACACAGTTGTATTCGACAGGGTGAAGTTTCAGAGATTGCTCAAGGCTATCTTCCAAGTATATTGGTATCAGGGACTCGTGGTCTCCGGTGGCGCGCTACAGAGTAATTCACCGAGCGAGTTGGCCGTGCGGTTAGGGTAGCGCACCTGTGAGCTTGCATCCGCGAGATAGTCGGTTCGAACCGCGCTGTTGGCAACCCTCAATATGGTTTTCCGTGGTTTTCCATTTTCACACAAGGCAAATGCTGGGGATATAACTAGATTACGGCCACGGCCGTTTCCATCCAACTACTAGGCCTTCCCTATCCGATCGTCGCCAAAAGACACATCTGTTCGGTGCGACGTAAAATAAATTATAAAAATTGTGTAATTACGATTTATTCGATTTGTTACCCCAATCATCCTTCTTTGTGTGAAAGTACCTTCATATCAGTGAAAAAGCCTGTAATATGCAATAACCTAAACGTACAACACGAAACACAGAGTAATGCAAATCCTGCAATATGCAATAACCTAAACGTACAGCACGAAACACAGAGTAATGCAAATCCTGCAATATGCAATAACCTAAACGTACAACACGAAACACACAGTAATGCAAATCCTGCAATATGCAATAACCAAAACGTACAACATGAAACACAGAATAATGCAAATCCTGCAATATGCAATAACCGAAACGTACAACATGAAACACAGAATAATGCAAATCCTGCAATATGCAATAACCAAAACGTACAACATGAAACACAGAATAATGCAAATCCTGCAATATGCAATAACCGAAACGTACAACATGAAACACAGAATAATGCAAATCCTGCAATATGCAATAACCAAAACGTACAACATGAAACACAGAATAATGCAAATCTTGCAATATGCAATAACCTAAACGTACAACATGAAACACAGAACAATGCAAATCTTGCAATATGCAATAACCAAAACGTACAACATGAAACACAGAATAATGCAAATCTTGCAATATGCAATAACCTAAACGTACAATACAAAGCACAGAGTAATGCAACAATCCTCAGGCGAAACACGTGCACTTCTGTCACGGTGTGTTTCTTCTTTTGTCACTGCACTGTACAGTAAGTAACAAATGGAGAAATGTTCCCTTACAGGTCTTGTTTAAAATGTCAACCACCATGACCACGGCATCATTAGCTTCTGGCAGGTTAAAGAACTCCTGCTGGACAAAATTCCGACACACCGGCGGTTGCCAAGAACTAGCACTTATGAATTTCAGTTCATAAAAGGTACAAAACTAACTGGGGCAACAAACCAAGTGAAATGCAATTATTCTGTAACGAGCTACCGCAGACCACGGATACTTCATACAAGTATACTCAGAAGGTATCCGTGAACAACATCCGAAAGTTTGTCGGTAAACTGAAGCTTCACCCTGTATATGTGATGCACCCTATTTGTTACATTAATGTTTTAGTATTGCATCAAACAGTACCTCTCTCGAAAACGAGTTTAGCAAATCTTACGTGTCTCAACATTACTTCTTGCCAATTTTCCCTAGTTCCAACCACACTGATTCAGTTTATTGTTACGTAGTCATCCGACTGCCAGCTCACAGGTAGCCCCGTTTGGTACGTCCTGGGAGGAATGAGTGAATCAGGCCACGGATATCCCAGCTGGTCTGATGGCATGCCACGGCCTTTCCTCTGTGCCGTGGGTTCTCTGGAAAGTGAAATTCGAACGTTCTCATTCTGGCCGTTCCCCGAAGATACCAGAATTTCATCACTAGCCATATGTAGAGGAGGGTCGCCGCGAAGTTGGTGGACTCTATATGTGTTGTTGAGGTAGAGATGTGAGTGTTGAGAGAGTGTCGTCGTGGTAAGTGTTGGAGCGGTTGTTGTAGTTGCTGCTGTTGTTGCTGCAGTTTTTGTTGTTGTGGGAGTTTTTTGTATTGGTTGTCATCGTTGAGTATATTGGAGTAATGTTAAAGTCTTGTGAGTGTTCGTCATGCTGTGTTATTTTTGAGTGATATGCGTTAAGTAGTTGAGCGTGTGGAGCAGTCGTATTGATTGTGATTAAACTGTTTTGAGTTGATTGTGCGAGTTATCGGCCTTCTCTGGAGTCAAGCCAGGTGAACTGTCGCCTTGCTGCGTGATAGTCAACAGACCTGTGTTCGAACCCCATTACAGGAAACCGCTGAGCGAAGAGACTGGTTCGTGTGTAACGAAGTGAGAAGTAAGGCCTGTCGATCATGATTAGGGAAGGATCACGCGTTGCAGGTAAAGACTACTAGGCTGGAGACTTGCTGTGAGGACAAGAAACTTTTAAAATAGCCACTAATAAGTAAACTGTTGTTATTATTTTCCATTTATAACAGCGCGTATATGTGAGTGAACTAATTGTATCATTTTACATTAAATTAGATCAATAAAACAGTGTTTCACTCGTAACACTATCTTCATTGGTGATCATATCTATCCACCTCACACTCAATGTTCTTCCCTAACTTGACACTTCAAAGACACCAATTACCCTTCCCTATCACTAGCTGCTGTACATAATTATTCCTCTTACATATCATGTCGTGTTCAACACTAAATTCTTTCTTATTTTCAAATCTTTGACTGAAGGGAGGAAATTTATCTTAGGAATACCAGCCTTGTTCAGTCGCTTAAGTGCGGCCAGTATCCAGTATTCGAAGATAGTGGGTTCGAACCCCACTGTCGGCAGCCCTGAATATGGTTTTTCGTAGTTTCCCATTTTCACAAAGGCAAATGCTGGGGCTGTACCTTAATTAAGGCCACGGCGGATTCGTTAACACTTCCAGCCCTTTCCTGTCCCATCGTAGCCATAAGAACTCTCTGTGTCGGTGCGATGTAAAGCAACTTGTAAAAATAAAACTTGCCTTGTTTGAACTAGTCTACGTATTACACGCACCTTGCTACCCCTATAATTCAATGTTTTATATTATTATTATTATTATTATTATTATTATTATTATTATTATTATTATTATTATTATTATTATTATTATTATTATTATTATTATTATTATTATTATTATTATTATTATTATTATTATTATTATTATTATTATTGTTACCGTGTTTTGGTGGTAGGTAGAGGTGAAAGAAGGTGCGGGCGTGAATGAGTCTCAAACTACGGAATCAAAGTTACTGTAAAATTTAACAAGGTTATATTTTCTTTTCAAAATTAAGTAATAACAAAGAACAGGTACTTAGTAGCCGAAACACAATTTGAAATGTACAATTACAGAGATTACAGAATTTGGGCTTCGAGCCCTGAGTTCACAATTCGTGAGCAGCTAGCCCAACTTTCCGATATACAAATTTTAACCAAGGGGCAGAAGACCCCAATCAAACCCTGGAGCACTTGCTCCGAATTACACAGTAAAGCCTCCTCGAGGCATACAAAAATTGAATTCCAAAAGCGCAATCTGATCTCAAAGTGTAAGCCAATCACAGGCCACACCAAACTTCACCTTCAAGCTGTCCTCTAAGGACATATACACAGGGGTAAAATACCCAACCTACTGAGGTCTATTAAATGAAAAAGAAGGTTAATTAAATGACCTCTAAAATAACAATTTGGGGAGGAGGCAAACTTGCACTCCTAGTACACTTTGATAAAGACCTACTTGGCACTAGGCCGTTAACACAAGGGCTAATCCCATACTAAAGAGGTGACTTAAGAAGAGAACACCTTTTTTACGTTATCGAAGAATAGGTTGAGAAAACTAAGTTCACCTCACAACAATATGAGTGGGAGCTCGAGAGGGTTAGCACTCTCTATCCCAATATGAAGCTTTAAAAGAGAATATATAAAAGAGTAGTTACATTTAGGAAAAGGTTACATGGTAGAACGCTTAGAACCCGCCCCGAAAGTTAAACTGCTGAGCTAGCAAAGAAAGAAGTTATTAATCGGCCATTACCTTGTTGTTGACCGCTGCCGAAGAAAGAGGCGCTTCCCGCCCCCTGCTATGTACTTAACACACTGAAAGATGGAACAGAAGTGGCCCGGAGACCCAAAAATCAGCAGTTTATAACCTCCCGTGGAAGGTTCTAGGCGTTAGGGGAAAGAAAACACCCGCCCACAACGTTTTTATTGGGTAGGACCCCGCAACAGATTCAAGTTGGGGGAAGATACATCTGATTGGATAGAAATTAATTGAAGAAATTCGGGATTGGATACATTCATAACAAGGGGAAGAAAGGGGTAAATATTGCCAACTTAAACAATGATAGAAAAAAATTTAACAAGGAACAAACTCTTGAAATTAAATTTTCTCCAAAAAAATAGTTCTTTGACTCCGCACTAGGTTGCACTATTGTAGATCTTCAGTAGTGTCCTCTAGAAGAGAAAGTTCACACTTCTTACTTCAAGCGAAACAAAAACACATCAAAAGTGACACAGTTCTAAAACTCAAAATTTTCCACATGGTGACATCTTCTGAGAAGGTAGAGAATTAATAGAGTAGATAAAGTTCAGAGTTCCTCCAGCAGAGGAGTTTCAAAAGGCGCACATTTTAAATTAGCGGCGTGGAGGTGTACCACCCGGTACAGACCTCCCCCCCCCAAAAGTTCCACCAGGGGTGACACATGAAATAGTTTGAAAACAAAGTCCAAGTTTTGATGTTGATATTAAAATAAATTGCAGAAGTATTTGAGAAATTCTTAATTCAGTTCCAAAATTTTTGTTGTAATTGGTAACGTAAGGTTTTTATGTTTGTAGAAGGCGAATTTCTGAAGATAATCTTTTAAAATGTGATGAAAAATTTTGCAATGTCCACCAAATTTGTTGTTGAATTCCCAAGTGTAGTCATCTCTTATAGTGGCTGTCCATGTAGTTGGTGTAGGCTAAGTTGGATGGCCAGACCGGCCGTTGCAGCTTGCGTCCAAAGGAAGCCGCTCGGACCCCTCAAGTACCCTGAGATACCGCTCGCCCGCACTATGAGGGGAGCAGAAGTGTTGAAGTACGCCGCGCCCGCGGTGAACATATACAGGCTGCGGGCAAGTAGCAGGTTGTGCGCCGCACATCAGCCTTGGCCGGGAGGAGAGCTCCGGCTCGCCGTGCACATGTCGTCCTCGCTGGAGAGGAGGGGCCCATCCCCCTCCCCAGTTGCTGCACGGCGCTGCGCGGCTGCGGGGGCACTGAAACATAAAAACTCGGCGGCAGAATTGTGTTGGACCATCATGTTTCTTTGAGGGCACAGGCTTGGTGAGGAGGTTGAGGGGTCAGCGGCGTGCAGATATCCATGGCATTTACTCAAATTACGCCACAGTGTGTATGAAGCAGGAGACGGGAGCGTGGTAATGGCCGAGGCAAGGACAGAATGGCAGTTTAACGGATCGGGGAAGGTTTAACAAGAGGATTACATATAAGACCAAAATATTATAGAAGGGGCAGAAAACCTTAAAAGTTGAACTCAAAAAAAAAATATAACCTTCATATTCCTTTCAAATTATATGAAGCAAGTTAACACAAAATTTACACTGGTTTCACCTGTGACAGGTGAACCCTAAATATCCTCTCGGTGGCTGGATTGCTTACTAACAACGTAACTGGCGTAAGAAAATCAAGAATGATACAAGGCCCATGAAATCTGGGGGCAAGCTTGCCCGCGGGAACAAAATTCTTGACCATCACCTGGTCACCTACCTTCAAGGGGGTGGGTCTCCGTCCACGATCATACCTTTCCCTAACCTTTTCATGAGACACTTTAAGATTGGCCTTAGCCTTCTTCCAAAGATCTTTAATGTTATCCGGATCTATTGTCTCGGGTAGAATGTCACTCAGAGACCAGAGGTTAGAGAGCGGCGAGTTGGGAACAAACTTGAACATCAAAGAAGCTGGAGTAAACTTGTGAGATTCATGAACCGCCGAATTCAAAGCAAAAGCTAACCAATGCAGGGACGTGTCCCACCTGGAATGATCATCATGATGATAGGCAATCAGTGCGGACCTGAGATTACGATTAACCCGTTCAGCCAGAGATGGTTGAGGGTAATACGCCGAAGTAGTTACGTGAGAGATGGATAAGTCAAAACAGAATTTACGAAATAAATTAGATGTAAAAGCCTTAGCATTATCAGATACAATATATTGGCACGGACCAAAAGAAGCAAAAATGGAATTTAGACAGGTAATGGTGGACTGAGCGGTAGCCAGCTTAGTCGGAAATAACCAGGAAAATCTGGTAAAACCATCTACACACACAAGGATGAACTTGTTGGCATTACCCTTTGACTGGGGGAATGGTCCTACATAATCAATATACAGGCGTTCCATGGGGCGCGATGCTTGATGCGAAGACAAAAGGCCTACCTTGGTGGACATGGTGGGTTTACTGAGCAAACAAGATTTACAAGCTTTTACAAGTTCACGGATTTCACCGTCCATGCCTTTCCAGATGAACATTTCACGAATCTTTTCACGAGTTTTAAAGATACCCAGATGCCCTCCTAATGGGGTTTCATGATAATACTTGAAGATCATAGGCACAAGAACAGCTGGAACGACAACTTTCATCATCTTATCATGCCTCGAAGGGCAACATAAAACACCATTCCTCAGAACATAAGGGACAACATGTTCCCCAGAAGAAAGGGTTTCCATTATCGGAGCCAGCGTCGGATCTTCACGTTGGTATTTCTCAATGTCCCTAAAAAGCATGGGAGCATCTGTTAAGATGGCATTAACACCAGATAGCATGGACTCGGGGGGTGATGAACTGTCGACCTGTTCATGGTTCTCAACGTCGTCTGAAAACATACGGCTGAGTCCATCGGCAACAACATTTTCGGTACCTCTAATATGCCTGACATCAAATTGGAAGGCAGAAATACGGATGGCCCAACGGGCTATACGACCAGTACGACGCGGCCTACCTAAGACCCAGCTTAGGGTTTGATTATCTGTTTCCAGGTCGAATTTGACATGTTCCAGATAGAGACGGAACTTTTCTAAGGCAAATAAGACTGCCAACCCTTCGAGCTCATAGATGGAATACTTGGCTTCTTGAGCCGATAGAGTCCTAGATGCATAGGCGATGGGTCGCCTCCCTAGTTCAGTCTCTTGAAGAAGGACTGCAGCTACAGCTGACGATGACGCGTCCGTTTGGACGATGAATTTCTTTGAGAAATCAGGCATAGCAAGGACAGGGGCATTACAGAGAGCTAATTTCAGATCTTCAAAAGCGGCTTGTTGAGAAGGTCCCCACTCAAATTTGATGCCTTTCCTACGAAGAAGGTTTAAGGGCGCCGCTCTATTAGCAAAGTTAGGAATAAACTTTCTGAAGAAATTCACCATACCAATGAACCTGGCGATACCTTTAATGTCCTTGGGAGGTTTAAAATCACGGATGGCCAGTGTTCTAGAATGATCGACTGCTACCCCATCGGGTGACACAATATGCCCTAGGAATGACATAGAGGGCTTAGCAAAGGCAACCTTGGACAACTTAACAGTTAACCCCGCCTTACGAAGGCGATCGAGAACTTCTCGCAGATGATCTAGATGTTCTTCAAAAGTCTCTGAAAATACGACGACATCATCTAAGTAGTGATATAAGTACTCGAATTTGATGTCGGAGAAGACCCTATCTAGTAGCCTAGTGAGCACAGCTGCTCCGGTGGGGAGCCCGAAAGGCACGCGGTTGTATTCGTATAAATTCCAGTCCGTAGCAAACGCTGTAAGATGTTTAGACTCTTCGGCAAGGGGAATTTGATTATAGGCCTGATTCAAGTCCAAGATGGTGAAGAACTTGGCCTTACGAAACCATGAAAAACAAGAATGAAGGTCAGGAAGGGGCACAGATTGCAACACCACCTTCCGATTGAGAGCCCTGTAATCAATGACAGGCCTGAAGCCTCCTTGGGGTTTCGGGACTAGAAAAATAGGCGATGAATACGCCGACTTAGAGGGCCTAATAATACCATCCTTCAACATCTGATCGATAATTTCTTTCAGAGCCTTCATTTTAGGTGGAGATAGCCTATAAGGTGGAAAACGGACAGGAATCGAATCCGTGACCTCAATTTTGTATTCAATAAGGTCAGTAACACCAAGAGTATCAGAGAACACCTCGGGAAACGACTGACACAGTTTGCGAATACTATTAGCCTGCTCCTCAGGTAGATGTCTAAGGTCTAACAACATCTCATCCTGGGTAGGCGAAATAGAAGAACATGACACAGAATTACACTTTAATAGTGGTATTTTACAATTGGAAGCAAATTTGAATGTGCACGACCTAGACTGGAGATCGAGCACAAGACCAGTGTGAGAAATAAAGTCCGCTCCCAATATAATGGGGCTAGACAATTGCTTGGCCACAAACAATTTAACTTTCCATGTAAACTTAAAAACACGAATTTTGACCAGTAAGGAACCTAGAATTTCTAATGGAGATGAATTAGCCGAAACGTATTGAACAGGAGAAGAGACATAGTCAGGAAGTTTACAAACCGTTTTCAATTTAGAATACCATTCAGCCGAAATAATCGAACAAACACTGCCTGAATCTAAGAGAGCTGTTATAGGCTCGTTATTTAACTCAATCTTAAGAAAAGGAACAGGTGCGGGGGTATCCGCCGCAATCCTAAGACACTCTTTGGGACCTTCAAAAGATGAATTTGAAAATTGCACGTTCCCTGAATTTACAACCTGTTTACCCGGGGCTGAGTCTCGGGAAGATGGATTAGTCGACTCAGCCGAAGCCACTAGTCACTTTTTATTATTGGCGTAGGTGGAATTTGCACCAGAAGTTGAGCAGGAGGGGGTGCTATTCGAGTTTGGGCAATTCTTGGCGATATGTGAGAAAGCCCCACATTTAAAACAGCCTTGTGCTGAACCAGCTCCATTATTTGCCCTACTAGACTTGATCAGTGGACACTTATTGCGCAGATGGTCAGGCGACCCACAAGCATAACATTTACGGGGTGTGACTGGTCGGCGAGGTGGAGGCCGAGTATTACTAAACGAAGGAGGGGGTTCTTTCGCGACACGCAAAGAATCGGCGTATCTAACTCCTTCCGCTGAGACGGCCAATGCTTCAAGTTCAGAAAAAGTTTGCGGGCACGCCGCGAAACACAAATATGACCTGTAGGGTGGTGAAATCCCTTCCACAATAGCTTGTACAATTTGATCCTCAGGGAAGTGAAGAGCAAACACCCTGGTATAAAACTTAATGTCTTGTATGAAATCAGCCAAGTTTTCATCCAAGCGCTGTACCCGATAATAGTACTTCTGAATAAGGGAGGACCTAGCCCTAGCAGGGATGAAGTTAGCTAGCAAATGGGCATGGAAATCCTCAATAGATGATTGCTCGGCAATGGCTCTTACGATTTTATCAGAAAGAATACCAATAGCATACGGATAGATAATCTGCAAAATTTGACATGGAGAAAGAGAAAACACAAGGGCATGATCCTGAAATTCAACTAGAAATCTTAAAAAAGGAATTACATCACTGGTGGTATTAACGGAAAACTTAGAGATCCCTCTGAGCAACATTGCCAATGGATGAGGCAAGCTGCTAAACCCGGGTGACATAGTAGGTGAAGGTTTCAATGGCAAAGAAGTTAATTCCGAACGAATGTTACTCAACGATGCACGGCGTTCAGGCTCCTTGTCCAATGGGGCAGAGATAGTTTGAGCAGCAACGGTTATCCTATTAACGTCTCCCTTGGGAGGCGCTTCCTCACTACCTGCATTCACAGTGGTGGGTTGATCAGATTTGGGAGGAACTTCCCCAGTCAACAATAAAGTGACCTTACTAGATAATTCGGAAATATTTTCCAGGAGCGTACTAGCTTCCTTCCTCTGAACGTCATTCAGTTTTAGAGACAACAGATCGTTAACCCTATTCGAAAAATGATATAGCCTGCCTTGCACACGCTTAATTTGATTAGGAGACGGATCATTTTCATCAAAAAAACTAACTACCGAAGCTAGCCCAGTAATATTCTCGACGATCGTGGAAAGAGAGTCATCAATTTCTTTCTCTCCCAAATTGGGGATGGAAATGGGCAAATCTAGGGACTCTCTAAGCTTGTTAGTGTCTACTGCAACCGTGCCTCCAGATTGTACATTTCTAATAGTCAATTCATATATCAACTCCTCCTTGCGCAAATAATTAAGATGGGGAACATCGCGAGGGCCTGGCATGATGACAAAACAATTTTGAAAAAGTCAAAAAATTCCAGCAACTGAGAAAATGGTTAGAGTTCGGATCAAAACAATGTGTAGCCGTCAAAAGGGGCTAAATTGAGACCCATTCAACCACGCTCTGCTACCACTTGTTACCGTGTTTTGGTGGTAGGTAGAGGTGAAAGAAGGTGCGGGCGTGAATGAGTCTCAAACTACGGAATCAAAGTTACTGTAAAATTTAACAAGGTTATATTTTCTTTTCAAAATTAAGTAATAACAAAGAACAGGTACTTAGTAGCCGAAACACAATTTGAAATGTACAATTACAGAGATTACAGAATTTGGGCTTCGAGCCCTGAGTTCACAATTCGTGAGCAGCTAGCCCAACTGTCCGTTATACAAATTTTAACCAAGGGGCAGAAGACCCCAATCAAACCCTGGAGCACTTGCTCCGAATTACACAGTAAAGCCTCCTCGAGGCATACAAAAATTGAATTCCAAAAGCGCAATCTGCTCTCAAAGTGTAAGCCAATCACAGGCCACACCAAACTTCACCTTCAAGCTGTCCTCTAAGGACATATACACAGGGGTAAAATACCCAACCTACTGAGGTCTATTAAATGAAAAAGAAGGTTAATTAAATGACCTCTAAAATAACAATTTGGGGAGGAGGCAAACTTGCACTCCTAGTACACTTTGATAAAGACCTACTTGGCACTAGGCCGTTAACACAAGGGCTAATCCCATACTAAAGAGGTGACTTAAGAAGAGAACACCTTTTTTACGTTATCGAAGAATAGGTTGAGAAAACTAAGTTCACCTCACAACAATATGAGTGGGAGCTCGAGAGGGTTAGCACTCTCTATCCCAATATGAAGCTTTAAAAGAGAATATATAAAAGAGTAGTTACATTTAGGAAAAGGTTACATGGTAGAACGCTTAGAACCCGCCCCGAAAGTTAAACTGCTGAGCTAGCAAAGAAAGAAGTTATTAATCGGCCATTACCTTGTTGTTGACCGCTGCCGAAGAAAGAGGCGCTTCCCGCCCCCTGCTATGTACTTAACACACTGAAAGATGGAACAGAAGTGGCCCGGAGACCCAAAAATCAGCAGTTTATAACCTCCCGTGGAAGGTTCTAGGCGTTAGGGGAAAGAAAACACCCGCCCACAACGTTTTTATTGGGTAGGACCCCGCAACAGATTCAAGTTGGGGGAAGATACATCTGATTGGATAGAAATTAATTGAAGAAATTCGGGATTGGATACATTCATAACAAGGGGAAGAAAGGGGTAAATATTGCCAACTTAAACAATGATAGAAAAAAATTTAACAAGGAACAAACTCTTGAAATTAAATTTTCTCCAAAAAAATAGTTCTTTGACTCCGCACTAGGTTGCACTATTGTAGATCTTCAGTAGTGTCCTCTAGAAGAGAAAGTTCACACTTCTTACTTCAAGCGAAACAAAAACACATCAAAAGTGACACAGTTCTAAAACTCAAAATTTTCCACATGGTGACATCTTCTGAGAAGGTAGAGAATTAATAGAGTAGATAAAGTTCAGAGTTCCTCCAGCAGAGGAGTTTCAAAAGGCGCACATTTTAAATTAGCGGCGTGGAGGTGTACCACCCGGTACAATTATTATTATTATTATTATTATTATTATTATTATTATTATTATTATTATTATTATTATTATTATTATTATTATTATTATTATTAGATGGACAGCAGGCAATGGTATGTTGATAAACGGGGTTAAAAGTCAGGTTGTGAGTTTTACAAGTAGGAAAAGTCCTCTCAGTTATAATTACTGCGTTGATGGGGTGAAAGTTCCTTTTGGGGATCATTGTAAGTATCTAGGTGTTAATATAAGGAAAGATCTTCATTGGGGTAATCACATAAATGGGATTGTAAATAAAGGGTACAGATCTCTGCACATGGTTATGAGGGTGTTTAGGGGTTGTAGTAAGGATGTAAAGGAGAGGGCATATAAGTCTCTGGTAAGACCCCAACTAGAGTATGGTTCCAGTGTATGGGATCCTCACCAGGATTACCTGATTAAAAAACTGGAAAAAATCCAAAGAAAAGCAGCTCGATTTGTTCTGGGCGATTTCCGACAAAAGAGTAGCGTTACAAAAAAGTTGCAATGTTTGGGTTGGGAAGAATTGAGAGAAAGAAGAAGAGCTGCTCGACTAAGTGGTATGTTCCGGGCTGTCAGCGGAGAGATGGCGTGGAATGACATTAGTAGACGAATAAGTTTGAATGGCGTTTATAAAAGTAGGAAAGATCACAATATGAAGATAAAGTTGGAATTCAAGAGGACAAACTGGGGCAAATATTCATTTATAGGAAGGGGAGTTAGGGATTGGAATAACTTACCAAGAGAGATGTTCAATAAATTTCCAATTTCTTTGAAATCATTTAGGAAAAGGCTAGGAAAACAACAAATAGGGAATCTGCCACCTGGGTGACTGCCCTAAATGCAGATCAGTATTGATTATTATTATTATTATTATTATTATTATTATTATTATTATTATTATTATTATTATTATTATTATTATTATTATTATTATTATTATTATTATTATTGCATGTGTCCTGGTCCGATGGCGTGTTTGATTCTGTGGTTACGTTCGTTTCCTCAGTCTCCTTGGATAATGTTAGCATGTTTTAGTGGTGAATCAGAGGAGGAAAGAAATTTGAGGGTTAAATAGCTGGACAATGCATACACAAAATATTAAAATTTTGAAAATGTATTATAACCGTTCATAAGTCATTCTGATTAGTGGTTCGAAGAAGTGTTGTGGGTGTTCCTCGACCTTTTCTCAACGAAGATCCATGAAAATCCACTCGCGAGCGTGCAGGTTCATTTGAGTACCGGTTACAGCTCATAGCATTCATCATGAAGTTCTTGTCGACGCCGTGAGAATTTGCATTTTATGATTATTTGAGGCTATACAAATCCTTAGTCTACAAATGACAATACCGAAAATTTATTTTACTTTGAAGGATGTACCGATTTAATCAAATCAATTCTATGATGAAATATAATTAACAATAACAATTGAAGCGTGACAACGTGATTGGATGAACAAAAATTGAATGTGATAATTAACGCAGTTGAAATAAATATTAATATGCTTTTGTTGGTTGTTGTATCTTTCACTTGTAAAGCGCTACAATATTTTATAATCAAATGGATATGTTGTCAATCAATCTAACATTAAATCAACAGATCATATAATTCGTTAATTTCAACATTAAAATTGCTGAGTGCTTAACTATTTAATTCACAATGTAATTATTTACATTATTCATTTATGTCCGCCGACAAGAAAATAAAGAAAAGACTCGCCCGTTCACATCTAATCATTTGTTGATAAAAACCTTGTCCTCCGATATTCTATTAAATTAATGTCGAAATCATCGCGTAAATCAGCGAAACCCTAATTAACAACTTGAATGTTCATCAATACAAGGTATACAACGCCGTGGAATCTAAGAATGAAATAATCATGGACATTCAAAACAAAATTCGTAGTTAGTCTCTAATAAATATTAGCCAAAACTGTAGAGTACGAACAGCATAATTATAGAATCCTCAAATCGCTTCCCCGAAATAAAACAAACATCAGACTACATAATGCCACTGAATACTATCAAGCTTTAGGATTATCATGAATCCACAGCACTTGGATCCGCCTGTAGATTCTCCTTCAAAGACCTGAAATTCTAATAATATCTACAAGACATGTGCACTACAACAACTACTTATTTGGAAATGCTAAGTTGTTCATTACACAATATGACTCTAATTTCATTCCCAATCATAATATGTTTCGCATGTCTCATTAATATCACTTGGTGTCGAAGATATTCCTTCCGCAATTATCTATTCAACCAAGTAAGATTCGTTTCTCGGGTTAATACTACTGATGACAATTCACATGTCCAAATTGCAAGTATTCTTCGGGAAATATTATCTTTGAACATACAATTATCAATCTTCAAGGGCTTTTCTATATCTTAATTTCATTTCAATATATTAGCATGATGAGCGCTTATTTCAATTCCTTCACCATTAACATTGTTAGGATTCTTTGAAGATTATATTACATTGCTCGTAATACTTATTTTCTAACAAAATTATATATCATAACCATCACACATACTATCATTTCCATTATCTCGACGACCCTATCATTCAATATATCCCATCATCTCACATATGAATCATGCTTTTGTTTTATCCTTCATTGAAAATATACAAACTTAGAATCACCGAAGAATGCTATCTCGCTCCTAAAACTATATGAAATCACCATTATATCAACGCGATTTAAACAAGCATTTCTCTTATGAAGATTTATTCGCATAACCCGAAATACTATTTTATTAGAAAATCTCAGATCTCGACATACAACGATTACTTGATGATTACTCCAATAAGAATTATCCACGTAACGATTGGTATGTAAAATCCATTATGAAGATGGTACTTCAGAAAATATAGTATATAGATTCCTAGTAAAATTCTTTAAAATAACTCATTGTTGCGCGCTCGAAATTAAATGAATAGCACATGATAAATAGTTATTCCAAATACGCCATTATTTAAGAGGAATTGCTTAGCGATGATCGTATGATGTCACGCAAGTTATATTTTATTATCACGTCACATTAAAAAAATTGAAAGGAAATCTACACTAATGTAATATACACACTTAATAGAATAAAGGAAAGGGGCAGATTTTGGGTACTCATCGTGCTTGACGGACTCTTGAAGACATAACGCCATCGTCTGGTCGTTGGAACATCATGGTTTTATTTATTTCGGCATACTTCCAGGCCCGTCGGGGTTCCAACCCGTTTTAGGCCTGCATGGCCAGACTGGTTGATATTTTACAATGGCAATTCTCCATATAGCCAGGCATCATGACACCTGAAACTTTCAGGCGTTTGCTCTATTAACCAGCGTTTCGTCTTAGGTCTGACACTAGACTCATCAGAGTGGGATGTGTCAAACCCTACCCACTGATGCTGGGGTGTATGCAGGTGAACTTATCAGAAGCCTATTTAAGAGGCACAGTCTGATAACTGCATACGGGAGATAAGACTACACAATGGAATTAATGCCCGCCTAGCAATTCCGAATGGAAATTCTAAGTTCCCATGGAGGGAATTAGATATTTTTTGACCAATAGAACATATAAAAAATCAGATCAAAAATTAGATGTATGGCTTTTCAGGCGTTTGCTCTATTAACCAGCGTTTCGTCTTAGGTCTGACACTAGACTCATCAGAGTGGGATGTGTCAGACCCTACCCACTGACGCTGGGGTGTATGCAGGTGAACTTATCAGAAGCCTATTTAAGAGGCACAATAACTTAGACTAAAACCATTATGCTTATTGTCATTGCTATTTGTAGTTATGTCTTGTTATTCTTAATAAAGCATTTCATATTAATTAGCCCAGAGGTCGCATCCCGCCCCCCCACTTCTCCTTATTTCAACACAACTTCACCCCTCTCCTTTCTTGAACGCTTCTCCTCATCCCCGTCACCTCTCCTGGCTTTACGTCGTACCGACACAGAAGAAAGGTCTAATGGTGACGAGGAGAGGAAAGGCCTAGGAATGGGAAGGAAGCGGCTGTGGCCTTAATTAAGGTACAGCCCCGGCATTTGCCTGGTGTGAAAATGGGAAACCACGGAAAACCATTTTCAGGGCTGCCGACAGTGGGGTTCGAACCTACTATCTCCCGGATACTGGATACTGGCCGCACTTAAGCGACTGCAGCTATCGAGCTCGGTTGAAAACTTTTCGCACGCACGCACGTTCACCTGCATACACCCCAGCTTCAGTGGGTAGGGTCTGACTCATCCCACTCTGATGAGTCTAGTGTCTGACCCAAGACGAAACGCTGGTTAATAGAGCAAACGCCTGAAAAGCCATACATCTAATTTTTGATCTGATTTTTGATATGCTCTATTGGTGGAAAAATATCTAATTCCCTCCATGGGAACATAGAATTTCCAACCTGAAAATTTTACAATACAATTAGTATGATATTAGAAACCAAAATAAATATGTTAGAGTTTTTATACGACACTCGCCTTAATATTTCAGTATTAATCGCTGTAGTTCGTGTCTATATAATTTTCTTCTCGAATTACCGTGCAATAATAATTCAATTTCACACAACCTGGGACTAACTTCTTTCTTAACGTGTATGTGTGCCTTACTCGATGCTTAATCCCTTCTTTTATTTTTTAATAACATTGTTTTTAATAGAACAAAACCCTATTGTATAATCACAATTATAAATGTTGGTACGCGTTTTTATCATTAATAACAAATCATTGCCATATAACCTCCTTTTATATGTTTTTCACGTTTGAGGAACATTTTCTTTGACATAAGTCACTCTCACGATCGAGAACTCCAATAAAAGAACACGCTTTACAATTTCACGTCGTCTTCTTCAATTATGTTCCAATCGATTGCTTCATAAGCGAATTCTCGATCACGTTTAGATGTCGATAATAGATAATGCAACCCAACTACAATACCTCAGACCTTAACCGAGCTATCGAAACTGCCCACAATGGTGGCAGTTGGAGTGCTAGCATGTGTTTTGTTATCATTTGCGTAAGTCGTATTGTTACCGAATATGTACGGAAATTTGAATATTATTAATCGAGAATTACACCTATTTATAACATTAAATATACTATAGGGCCTCTTTCATTGCCGTAAGAAGCTATTTGTTTATAAAAAGCGTATGTATTCGAACAATTCCGGTGGTGATAAGGAGATTGTCCTCGTGTTCTTCTCAGAACATTTTTTCTTTATAATATATTATATAACATTATTTTTGCTTGCCTGTGAGTATGTTTATAGTTTAATTAGAAGGGTCGTATGTGCTGTGTGCCTGGATGTAAGTCCAATTATAAGGGCAGAGCAAAAACTTCAGTGCAGATTTCCAAAAAATCTAGTATTAAGGTAAATTGGTTACGAGCATTCATAGGAAAAACTTCGAAGCAAGTAATAGTAGTGTTGTGTGCATTAATAATTTGATATCAAATGTATTGCTAGGGAAGATATTATACCCATAATAGGTGATTATCCAGTTTGGGTGTCACGCAAACGTTTGAGGTTACCTAATGATGCCTATCCTAGCATTTTCCTCAATCAGCCAATGCACCTAACTATAAAATGAAATCAGCCCCGGAAAGATCCGAAAAATCGTTACTCAGAGTTTCGACTGAGATATGAAATATTTTTAAATGGGTACAAGAATGATGTGATTGAATTTTTTAGTGTTTTACAACGGAAGTACGTAAACGAAATCTAACCCCATTTCTCGCTAGTTGAAATGAAGTGGATTGTGGCGAGTTAAAATTTTCTTCAAGAAATGCATTTGTTTGCATGTTTTAAGAAATGGGCTGTGGTTAATGATGTTACATCGTATTTCGTGTAAGGTTAATAATGTTATCCGTTGAGATCTACACTGACTGAAAGAGCAAATGCAAAACCAAGAAGGAGTGGTCAGAACTTTACGCCAATTGCAGGGTAGACTGACGTCACTGAGGTATGCTCATGATGTGAAATGCGCCGCTGTGCTGCGCACGTAGCGAACGATAAATGGGACACGGCGTTGGCGAATGGCCCACTTCGTACCGTGATTTCTCAGCCGACAGTCATTGTAGAACGTGTTGTCGTGTGCCACAGGACACGTGTATAGCTAAGAATGCCAGGCCGCCGTCAACGGAGGCATTTCCAGCAGACAGACGACTTTACGAGGGGTATGGTGATCGGGCTGAGAAGGGCAGGTTGGTCGCTTCGTCAAATCGCAGCCGATACCCATAGGGATGTGTCCATGGTGCAGCGCCTGTGGCGAAGATGGTTGGCGCAGGGACATGTGGCACGTGCGAGGGGTCCAGGCGCAGCCCGAGTGACGTCAGCACGCAAGGATCGGCGCATCCGCCGCCAAGCGGTGGCAGCCCTGCACGCCACATCAACCGCCATTCTTAAGCATGTGCAAGACACCCTGGCTGTTCCAATATCGACCAGAACAATTTCCCGTCGATTGGTTGAAGGAGGCCTGCACTCCCGGCGTCCGCTCAGAAGACTACCATTGACTCCACAGCATAGACGTGCACGCCTGGCATGGTGCCGGGCTAGAGCGACTTGGATGAGGGAATGGCGGAACGTCGTGTTCTCCGATGAGTCACGCTTCTGTTCTGTCAGTGATACTCACCGCAGACGCGTGTGGAGTCGGCGTGGAGAAAGGTCAAATCCGGCCGTAACTGTGGAGCGCCCTACCGCTAGACAACGCAGCATCATGGTTTGGGGCGCTATTGCGTATGATTCCACGTCACCTCTAGTGCGCATTCAAGGCACGTTAAATGCCCACCGCTACGTGCAGCATGTGCTGCGGCCGGTGGCACTCCCGTACCTTCAGGGGCTGCCCAATGCTCTGTTTCAGCAGGATAATGCCCGTCCACACACTGCTCGCATCTCCCAACAGGCTCTACGAGGTGTACAGATGCTTCCGTGGCCAGCGTACTCTCCGGATCTCTCACCAATCGAACACGTGTGGGATCTCATTGGACGCCGTTTGCAAACTCTGCCCCAGCCTCGTACGGACGACCAACTGTGGCAAATGGTTGACACAGAATGGAGAACCATCCCTCAGGACACCATCCGCACTCTTATTGACTCTGTACCTCGACGTGTTTCTGCGTGCATCACCGCTCGCGGTGGTCCTACATCCTACTGAGTCGATGCCGTTCGCATTGTGTAACCTGCATATCGGTTTGAAATAAACATCAATTATTCATCCGTGCCGTCTCTGTTTTTTCCCCAACTTTCATCCCTTTCGAACTACTCCTCCTTGTTGTTGCATTGTCACTGTCAGTCAGTGTATTTACCTTATTTGGTGTCTGGAATTTCATACGTAAAATACTTTTAGATGTGTGTGCTTTTCAACCTGACGTTGATAAAATAATTCTCCCTCCGTTATTTCCCTCTGAAATTACAATTACACGATAACGTTGCTTTTGGTGCATAACTATTCATATTTTGAGTTAATGAGTTGCACATCATGACGTTTGATTTGTGATGTTTTCTTTAGGTGACTCAGAATAACTAGCTAGTTGCTTTACGTCGCACCGACACAGATAGGTCTTTTGGCAACGATAACTCAGAATAAACATACATAATCTTACACTTAAGCTCTCATGTCGCCAACCGATGTCCGCCATGTTTCTTCCGGGTTACGGTCTGATGTAATTGTTCCGGGTTACGGTCTGATGTAATTGTAGTTGGTCTTGGATAATGCATAGCCAGCGCAGATGAAGTTGAACTTGACATGTATTATTTAATCCATCCCATGGCCTCCGTAGTATACACCGTTATAGGAACTAAACATCACATATAAAGATTCATTTCATTCCCCCTTCGAAAATAACATTTTCATTTACCATTAATTGCTTGTACTTCGATATCACATTTCTTGACGTACATTACTTAGATACCACGGGGTTCTGAGCTTATGAGTTCCTATATATTCCGTTTACATTAAATTCATCGCTCAGTTGAGCGGGTTATTTCGAGTTATCCATGTGTCTGGACGTAAACCGAATGGACGTATGCTTTCACATGATTTCCGTTAACATTTTTACTATCATAACCTTCAATGGTTCCTCTATCTTCGATCCGGAATCCACTGAAAGGTTATGCTATATAATGAGGGCAAGATGGCTGTGCGGATGAAGTGCTCTGTCATTGTGCTGTAAGAAATAAGTGCCTCGTCGGTTTTTAAGACGTCGTTGCAAATTTGTACTGTTCATTCGTGGGTTTTAATAGCGCACTGATGTTATCCGGCGGAATCGTGGCACTTTTTGTGAGTTATTATACTTGGTTATAATAGATTTGGTACCAACGATAGTAGACATTTTAATCGATCTTGTTATGTCAATCATAGATTGCATGTTATCAAGCAAACCATCCATTGAAAATAACGCACGCATTATACTACGTTTAACTCAAATAACTGCCAGTAGAGGCTGGTGAAGAGGGCCGCGATAATATAGTCCTTAGTTAACACTCTCTTTGCAAGAGTCCAGTCTGACCTCTCCGCTAACTGATAATAATTCCGCCGTGATCGCTAAGCGCTAGATTTTAGTTAAGCTGTTATCTGGTCGCTATGGAACTTTGCCATGAATTTTCATACCACCGTCCTCATTAAAAATGGAGACCGATTTAGAAACAAGAAATAAATGCCTTCAATGTGATAAAACCTTTTCTCATAAAGGCTTGCTTGTCCACATGGGGAAGAAGCATAGGTTAATCCAGAATGAGAATCAGTACTACGCCCCGACGGAACGACCCACTACTTCTACGGGCTCTACGGGAATATTGTCTTCGTTAGGAAGAAATTTTAGACCACAGTATAAAGATTCGGACTCTGAGACAGAACGTGAAGATGTACAGGATGAACAAAACGAGGAGACTGTGAACAGACCGGAAGATAATTCCGTTACGTGAAGAACCCAATGCCCTCACTGTGGTGGATATTTTCAAGGAGCAAGAGGTGTAAACATTCACATTAGTCGCTCTCATCCACAAATACATCGAACTATCTTGTTAACCAACTTCAGTCAACGCGTATCTCAGTCAGAAGATGATATTATTCCCATCGAGCATCAACATCCTGTTCAAGAGGAGACCACTTTTCAGTCAGAATTAAAGGAATGGAAGAACAGATTCATTCAGTTCTCCAGTGAAAACGATTCTGAGTTCGATATACTCGTGTGGGAGTTGTCGGTATTTCTGAGTAACTCTATCCATCTCTTACCTGGTCCAAAACATCCTGCTACGAAATATTACGAAGCCAGGAGAAAACAACGTCTCGGACATCAAGGTAAAACATATAGTAAGTCCTCGAATCCACAACGTGCGACCAAGAGAGAACGCCAAGAAAGAAAACGTAAATATGACTATCAGCTCACTCAGTTTAATTTCTACAATCAGCGAAGGAAAGCCGTGCGAAGGGTACTGAATCCAAAATCTGAATCTTGCAACGTCGATATTTCCAAAATATTTGCCACTTACTCTAATTTATTTTCCATTGAAAATTCCAATATAAGGCATCATTACTGCTCTAAAATCAGTGACGTAGACTGTGTTGATCTAGATGAAACGTACAGCCCCAGAATCACAAAAGAAGAAACGTCGAATTGCAGTAGATGCCGCTCCTGGTCCTGACCGTGTCTTAGTACGTGTCATAAGGGACGACAGGGTATGCGAAATCATAACAATAATTGTGACTCGAATGCTTTCAACAGGCAAAATACCCCAGTGTCTATAGAGTGCTAGAGCCGTGTTGATACATAAGAAAGGCGATGTCGAATGTCTGTCAAACTGGAGACCGGTAACGATCTGTTCGGTAATTAGACGTGTTATTGAAAGGGTATTAGATCAGCATTTGCGCTGCTTTGTAACTTTCAATGAACACCAAAGAGGCTTTAACGACCAGCCAGGATGCCTTATAAATAATTCTATTCTAAGAGGACTCCTCAAGACAGCAAAGACAGATAAGCAAGATGGTACCGTGATTTTTTAGACATATCAAAAGCCTTCGACAACATCGGTCATCAGCACCTAAACCTAACACTAGCTGCCGAGCCACTCCCATCTAAACTGAAGGAACTAATCATCAATCTACAAACTGACAATACAACACAGATAGAAACCACTAAGGGTAAAACGAAGCCAATTCGCTTGTTGAAAGGACTTATGCAGGGATCGCCATTATCACCAGCATTGTATCACCTGGCCACAGATTTCATTCTTGATGAGATAACAGAAGAAAACCTACTACAAGCATATGGCAAATCAGTTTCTGCACAATTGCCCCTTCTTAGTATTGTTGGTTTCGCCGATGACACAGTCATTGTTGGCAAAAATAAGGAAGCAGCTCTCGAGTTGACACGCATCGCTATCACGTTGTTCCAGGAAATCGGTCTAGAGATAAATGCCAACAAATGTGCGGGCATATGTATTGAAAAGGGGAAACTCGTGGACGGAGAGCTTGATATTCACGACAATTTTAGGATCAGTACTATTAAAGAAGAGAAGAAATTCGATATCTTGGCGTCACTTTTAACGAAACACTCACCTTTGATGCGAACACTTCTTTAAAAATCTTGCACAAGAAGTTAGATGCGCTTACAGCCTCACCTTTGTTAAAGGCAGATCAAAAGTTCATTGTTTTGAACAAAGCAGTCAGCCCTACTCTCGTGAATACTTTTCAAACCGCTGAAATTAGACAAGTACCTCTTAGCTTCCTGAAAACCGCCTACAAAATGGTAAAGAGCTCCCTAAAGGAAATTTTGCAATTACCCACGGATACACCCGATAGTGCTCTTTATTCTGATTTAAGATTCAAAGGCTTCGGACTTTTCAAAGCAAGCTGGGAAGTACATCTGCAACATATAAGCGCATGCAACGCTATTCGCCGAGCCAGCAATAGCTACGTTTTTAAGATGCGTGATCTGACATCCGAAACGACGCATTGTCTACAGGCCCTCAACATCGCAGATATTAACCGATTCTCCAATAAAGACAGTGACCTTCCAAATCCAAGAAAAATCCGCCAAGAACTAAGAAGACATGAAATGGCAATTTTGTGCTCTTTGTCTCAGAAGGGGATCGGTGTAGAGTTGTATAAAGAATACACTCCGGCCAATAATTGGATTAGGCATCACCAGGAACTTTCTTGTAGCGAATGGCGAGAGGCAATCTAGATGACATCACATGTTTCTGCAGTACGAACTATCCCGGGCAGAACTCAGGACGGAAACCTCTGCCGCAGATGCGTCAGAGATAAAGAAACACTGGCTCACGTTCTGGGTTCTTGCCCGTACGGCAAAGTACTGAGAAACGCACGGCACCACAAGATAAGATCACTGATTGCAGAAGAACTCCGTAGCAAAAACTTCCGTGTATATGTAGAAGTCCACGGTTTGTCTACGACAGGGAGTACAAGACGAACTGACATACTTGCCTTTAAAGATAACGACAAGAAAGGCTTCATTATCGATCCGACCATCCGATTCGAGCACCATGTCGGCCAGTCTACTGAAGTTCATCTTGAAAAGCAGAACATTTACGCGCCCACCATTCCGTTCTACAAAAATAAATATCAGCTGAATGAAGTAGAGATTACCGGCCTAATGATTGGTGCTCGTGGCACAATACCTGCCTTGTTCGTAGCATTCTGGAAGAAGTTCGACCTGCCTATGAACAGCATCGAAAGAATAGTTACCACCACCATACGTGGATCTGTCCACATCCTGAAATCTCACCTGTTCGGACCTCCATCACCTAAAAAAATCCATATCATCGCTATATTTCTATGTGATAAAAACATTATCTCTCCTGATATGGTTTACTTTGTCCATTGTGGCAACCCCTAATTGCGGGAAGTCGTTGATTCGTTCAATAAATATATATTTTTGTAGCTTATCTTGTATAACCAACATCATCAACAATAATATAAATACGTGTTGAATAAAGTACAACAGACAAGCTTATAATCGTAGATAATTCACAACCGGGAGGAAAGGATTCCACACAAGACTTTTAAGTCCAAACAAGACCAACAGGTTTTACTAGAATCATGAAACTAAGAAAAAGAACAATTTTAGCTTCAGTAAATGAAATTCCTCCGCAGAGGAAATGTTGAACATCACTTTGTTTGAACAGGGATAAAAGCAGGAGCTTCCAGAACAAAGTAACCGGGAGGGGAAAAAACCCTCAACTTTATAGGTACATATCAGAAGGGTCTCGAACCCTGAACCTCAATTTACAATTTACAGTTTACAACGGTCTAATGAACCACGAATTCACATCAGATTCTTGAATTTGTATTTACGAATTCACATCAGAACACTGTAGTTATTGCTAAAAGCTAAACAGCTTTTACATATACTAACCATCTTCTTCTTCTTCTTCTACTACTACTACTACTTCTACTTCTTTGTCGTTTGGGCCTACTGAGGACCACGGGGCTTGTACCTTCTCGTCACTTGCGTCTACTGTTTAATCTTCTTCCAGTATTCCTTCACTTTCTGACTGTGAGCCAGCTTTCTTTCCTTCGTCCACATGGGTTTGCTGGTTCCTGTGGTCTTCCTACACGTAAGTGAGGTTAGAAAAATTCCGCGCTGGATGGCTTGTCGAAACTGTAGGAGGTCATGTACGGACTCATGCCGAATCCCCAGTTGTTCCAGTTCCGACTTGACCAAAGAGATCAACTTGTATCCTGGAAGCCTTCCCTCTACCTGCCACAGCGAAGATTCTGTTTATAAGATGCCCACAGAAGACCAGGCGCCTCTTTCTTGTACAAGTAACGATGTCTTTCTGATGTTTTATAGCTCATCGTTGTGGTGAATGCTGTAGGTCCCTCCCTCTTCTCTTCTCTTCTCTTCTCTTCTCTTCTCTTCTCTTCTCTTCTCTTCTCTTCTCTTCTCTTCTCCTCAGGACCTTTCTTTGAGTTCTAGTTTCCGTGATAGAGCCTTTCCTGGTCATCACGAGACACTCAGAGGCGTAGAGAACAGATGGTTTCACTACCACATTATTGCGCCTGAGTTTGATGTTCCTGGTGAGGTACTTTGATGCGTAGATGCTTCTGCAGGAGTGATAGACCCTCTCAAATATGCTACCATTATCAATAGGTCACACCAAATAACGGATCGAAGGATCCAGAACACAGGAGCCGAAATTCGTACTATATGGCCAAGATATGGAAAACAAAGGTTAATATAAAGCCAGAGAAGGAAATGAAAGGGGTACTGTACACCTCAAGTGATACCATGACAAGACTTGTCAATAAGAACTAACGGGGCAAAAGGCCCGGAGACACAGAGGATAACCCATACTAAGTGGTGACTAAGACAGAAATTAAAGTTAAAGACCAAAAGACAGAATATAATATTTAGATTTAGGAAACATAGTCACCAAAAGCAAGGAAACGAGGGTACACGTCCGTACGTCCTTACATTTACCAAGTCCCCAGAAGGGGTTCACACCATGTTCGTAGACGGCCTGGAAAATCTATACAATTATCTAAGAACCCTACGTTAAAATTAAGATAGTTGAAGCAGGCCCTAACTGTCACATGCTAGATGAGAACTCTGTTATCTTCCGTTCGCCACACATAGGTCTCATAGCTGCCTATCTCATTGCCGCTAGTCTCAGCCTCGTCCATTGTCTCCAGGAGGAGACCTCACTCTACGTTTCATTCTTGAAGTTCAGATCGTGACAGCCATATTTAGCTAAAACTTGCTCTGTATAAAATGACGAGGTGGATTCGGATTTAAAAATTGATTGATTGATTGATTGATTGATTGATTGATTGATTGATTGATTGATTGATTGATTGATTGATTGATTGATTGATTGATTGATTGATTGATTGATTGATTGATTGATTGATTGATTGATTGATTGATTGATTGATTGATTGATTGATTGATTGATTGATTGATTGATTGATTGATTGATTGATTGATTGATTGATTGATTGATTGATTGATTGATTGATTGATTGATTGATTGATTGATTGATTGATTGATTGATTGATTGATTGACGGACGGACGGACGGACGGACGGATGGATGGATGGATGGATGGATGGATGGATGGATGGATGGATGGATGGATGGATGGATGGATGGATGGATGGATGGATGGATGGATGGAGTGGGGTTAAATTTGAAGCTGAAAATAGTTTTAGAACGTCAGCGATTTGAACGTCTACATATCACTGTCGAAAATCACGTAGGATAGCGTAAGAAATCTCTCCTTGAGTGCAAGGGGGTAGTATCGCAAAAATTTCCCCACGTCCCTTAGGGGCAAACTTAGGTGTGGGTCGAAAATTTGGGATAGTCTTATTTTTTTTCATATTGACATCTGCTCCGTGATGTATCACTGAACTGAATGGCGAAACGTTGCATGGTATATGACATTTTGAAAACTGCAAACCTTTTAGAACATTACCGGGATTGGTACAAACGTACAATAAAATTGCATCATCTTGCACCAAAGAGTTCCCGACTCTTTAAAATAAATGAAAGACATACAGAGTTAGTATTTTAGAGTTGACCGTTAACACGTCCCCTTGCATTGCTGCGTACCTGAATTCGTCTTGGCATGCTGTCCACTAGTTCGTCAAGGTAACGTTTGACCGAATTTCCCCACTCCTCAATGGTGGTTCAGCGTAGAAAGGCGGATGAGTTGTGACGTCTATAACTGCCTTATTTAAATCTATCTCAGGCATGTTCTATGGGGTTTCTTGCGTTATGGTAACTTTATAAATGATGGTTGTAGTACATGTACCTGAACAGAACAGTATTGGCACTTCAGTTGACGAGAGTAGTTAAAGACGCTTGACACCAAACTTAAGGTATTAATTGGTAGAAACTAGTATCACATTTTGGCATGAACCACCAGACCATAGCACCTACGTCGATGAAGTGAGTAAACTCCATAATATAAAAAGGAGATTCAAACTCCTTATTGGAAATCACAGGCACAAACTTTGTTGCTATAATAGAGCAAGTGCTGGGAAAATTGAGAGAAATCCGCGGTAGGTACAGGATGATTAATGAAGGGAAAATAAAAATATTGAAGAGGAACAAAGGAATTTCAACAAACATATTCTGACAAATATATTTTGTTTTCATAATGAGTGATAACAAGAGAAAACAGTTACAATCGAAATAACAACCACTTTCAAAATGCATAGATTCTATCCTCTTGTCACCAAGAAGGAACGTATCACAATAAAGCTTTAGAATACAATAACTAGATTGCGAAGAATTAGATTCTAACAATTTAGCACCAAGAAAAAGCGCATTTTTAGATACAATAACAAATTTCAAAAGAATTAGAGTTTTACCATTTGATATACAAGATTTGAGATCAAAGGCCAAAATAGGATCACACCTCCAGGGTGTTTAGAAAGTATTTCACCAACGAACACGTATGATTGAAAGAGAGAATGTCACAGAGAAAGGAACGAGAAAAGGGGGTGTAGAGGGAAAAGGGAGATCGAATCCTGCGTGAATGTAATCATAGGCTATAAACTAAAGGAAAGCATACGAACGCGGTGCACGAAGTTTTGCTTAAGGTGAATTTAAATAAAAATTCTTAACCACATCTTGACGTACAGTCCAAGATCAAAGAGTTAACTTTAAAGAGACAGCGAGTTGAAGTTCCCACTCTAAAAAGACGAACACAAGCCACCAAAAGGTAGCAAGATAGAAAGTTATTGATACAGCCTATAGGGAAAACTGGAATATTAAAGTTAGAAAATAATTAATTAGCTCACCCAGTCCTCATACTTGATGGATTTTTCCAGATTGACGGGAAAATATTAAAGTCCGTGCAAGGAACAAGCACTTAAATTTGAGCTCCCTCCACTGCAAACCACAGTCGAAGCCAGACTGATTTCATCGGGTAAAATTGGCCCATTTATAGGAGGACACGAGGACCGCCCTCGAACAGGAAGGAAGCATCGAGAAAGTTCGATGACGTCACAAATAAAGGCTAAAGATTTATGCGAATTGAAGGGAGACCAGATTGATGACGTCACAGATGACGTAGCACAAAACAGCAGGAAAGGCAGACTGCTCAGTATGTAGCGCGAGCATGATGATGGCGGAGCACGAGGCAGGCGAGCAGGTAGCGAAAATATACGTAATAGCAGGAACAAGAGATGACGGTGAACGGAGCAGATAAACTGGTACAACACAAAATGTAGATTCTTGTAGATTAGGAGGATCACGTTACATACTCCCGCCACCAGGTGAAATCCGAAGGATCGGCGGAAAAATAAGAGAGCGTGAAAAGTCGAAGTACAGGAGAGGCGCTTCTAACGGGAGCGACGAACGTCGAATATGATATGTGATAGCGGGAACAATAGAAACAAAGATAGCGACAGAAACTCTTCCACATAATGCAGGAAAAGATAACAAAAGAGGAAAAGGTCGGAAGGAGAGGGAAAGGATGGAAAGAAAAAGTACCTCTAAGAAAGACGGTCCGGGGTGTTTATAAAAGTTTGATTGAACGTTATGTTTACAAATACGTGAGAAATATAGTGGCCGAAGAAAGTATTCCCATGAAATACAGATGATTAAATTTTCAAACGTAAGCAGAAAAGAGAATTTTTTAGAAATACTGCGCCGTACACTGGCGGCTCGTTTGCAATAGTAAATGATATTATTTGGCGTATCAAAATGTATTATTAACGTGGACTTCAGTTAGACATTATAAGATTAGCAGATTACAGCTGAGACCGGAAGTCCAGTAGACAGAATATCGTGGGACACTTTGCTCGAGGCTTTCCAGTGACCGTGAGAAGCGTCCAATTTTACTCATAGTCAGCATTGAGAGAACGTGTAGAGGTCGTTAAATCACGGGGTGTGCTGAGCCAATTAGAAAGCAAGGGCTTGGCTATTACGAATACTGGACCGTGCAGAAATGAAACTTCAGGATGACCAACATTGTTATACGTGTTGAGTGTTGAGCAAGAAAGAGTGGTCAGTTCTGTTATTTGAGGCTTTTCCGCAGGTCTGAGAGCTAGAAATATTCAGGAATAAATTAGGAAAATTGTCTGAGCTGTAATATGTTCATTACGAGTGCATTTGATATTTATTTCAGTCAATTACAAATACATTGTGTGAAACAATAGCATTGATTGGCTGAGCATTAGAATCTGTGGGGAATCCCATAGCCATTGATATAGATATAGATATTTAAGTGCACCACATGGTGGAGCGTTCTCCTTTCCTTGTGTGTTGTCGAGTAGTGAACATCGCTCCTTTTTCTGTGTGTTGTCGAGTAGTGAACATCAGTGTGATACATCAGTGTACGCGGGACGCATGGTTGCTGCCGCGTGGGCAGGAGTTTAACTTTGTACGGTCGTACTGACCCAAGACAGTGTATTTCTTTTCATGTGAACAGTGTTATTTAAACTGAGTGCAGTAATAATTAGCCAAGTGCGCTATGTCACAAGTTCGTGCATTAGTGGAACAAATTGTAATTTTCGCCGCAGACTGGTAATCTAGCGAGAGACGCTTTTCCATGTATTACCATCGGGCCGGTCACGTTTCGCGAGAGACTATTCGATTCGATCCGCGGGCCGCTCCTAGAGACAGTGCTTGAACCCCTAGTGCATGCTGAAATATGTTTGAAGTCAATAATACGGTCAGTGTGCATGGCTAGAAATCTTATGAGAAATATGCGAAGCGAAAATCGGCCTGTGAATTTATTATGGATTATTATTGAGAATTAGAGTTGCCGTGAAGTAAACGTCAGGCCAAGAGATTGTTACATATGTGTTGAGGAATGTGATAGCATGCCGGCAATATATACGTATGAATACGAGTTCCCGTGCAGTTGTTGAAATATTAGCTTGCTATGAAGGTCTGTTTATCAGCCAAGTTATACCGTAGTTGTAAAGCGAAGAATAGTTTCCGTGATGTTGTCTTGTCAAAACAGTGACCAATTTCCGAGAGTAGTCTTGCGTTTTAATATTCTTTAGAGCTGATTGCCAAGCAGGAAAATTTTAGTTGACGAAGGACGCTAGCCTGCGCTCCGATTCAGCAGGATGGACGGGATTGTTGCCCGTTGTTTTCCTTGTGTTTATTGAATTACGTTGTTTGTTTCTTTTACAGGATTGTGCATTTGTGTGATTTCATTGTGATTTGGTTTGATGTCTTCTCGATTATTTGGGAACATCCCGAGTGCTGAGTTCATGTTTAAGGTTAATCTAGTTTCGACTAGATCTTTGGTGAACCGCGTTTCACAGGTCGAGTCAGTATAGTTGGTAAGTTTTTACCCACCTGATCCAGTGTAAATGCATTGATTATTTTAGCTTGTTATGATTGCTGTAGATATACTGTAGAGTAGGGAAATGCCACTAGTATTTTTCGTATTTCATATGGTCATGTCCCACTACGTCCGGAATTAGATCACGTCTCGATGCGCTTATCGCGACTACCTTCTCGAAATTAAAGAAATCCGTGAACTAGTGATTCATACGACGGTTTTACTCCATGTGAACAGGAACTATGGACTAACACGTTGATTCATAATGAAACTTCTCAGTATATGATTTTGTAATTTGAATTTGCATTTTCTCATTTTGTTTTGTTTGCGTTGATAATGATTGTTCCTCTTATATTTTAATTTTTTGAAGTTAATTTCATTTCGATGCCGGTTTCAAGCTATTTTAATTTGATTTTTGCTTGATGAATTTTAGAATAGTTCCGATGATTTTGTGCAATAAACCTATCTTACCCCATATCAGTGTTTCTCATACGACATAAACCTCCATTATTCCTGTCATGGTACTTAGGGATAAGTTTGAACTTCGACTTTTAGACTTACCCGCGACAACCCACTCTCTACCCACCTGAGTTAGTCCGATGTTTAGTCAGGAAATGGAGGCATCATCCTAGAGTTTTCCTACTCCTGGGTAAGGTACAATACAATATTGATAATAAAAAAGTAAACATTAAATTAAATGAAAAATTCATGGGGGAGTTCAGCTCGAAAGGGCGTCGGTGGAGGGAGGGGACTGGGTGAGCAAGAAGTATGTTATGTAATATATATATATATATATTGTACCGGAAACACCACTACGTGAAAACAAGTTCGAAATATGTGTGTTCAATTTCGCGCGAGGTGGAGGATAGGCAAGCCCGCCAAACTCGCTGACATGCACAGCCGTGACGTAGCCAGGTATGCTCGCCTGCCATTATGGTTCATTCCTGCAGTACTTGGTAAGGCAGTTGACCGCCCCAGCCTTGTTTATCCCTTTTTTTCACTGTTCTCCACGCTAGAAAATAATGCTAAACTAACATACTGTAAAAATACTCATTCTCAGTATTACTCAAACGGTTACTCAACATAAATATTAGTATATTTCGTACATTATTGTGTAATTTTTACTCGATACGGTGATTGTAAAAGCAAGGTCGTTGATAATTTGTCTTTTATTAAACAAACCAGGCATGTACTGTCATTGGAGAAATATTAGAAAAAATAGCTTACTAGTAAATCGTTTTTCTTATTATTAGATTATTGATAAGTAGCATAGATTTTTCGTAAACTATGCTCCGCGGTACCGTCAAATGAAATGAGGGACACCGTGGTATTGATATAGGCTACTGTCATTCTTAAATCGTAGAATTTGACGTGGTAATCGGTCATTGTCGAAGAGATATAAATTGTGATAGAAGATTTTGATACCATATGATCTCAGTCGGTATTTCATACTTGCGTGAAATTGATTCAGCGCTATTTTCAATATTGTCGAAATAAAAAGAAAAATATTCTTCGAACAAAAATAACGCTGAAATGTGATGTACGAACACACCCAAGTAACTGGAATTCTTTAAGTGTATTTCTTTCCTCTTAAATTTAGTCCCTTTTCTTATTTACCAGTATTTTAAAAAAGGCATTCAATTTACAAAATAAACTTAATTTTTGGTGAGTGTTATGAATGTTATCTGCTTGTGCAGTTGTAATGATTTTAGTTTATTGAACCGAACATTCATAAAACAAATGTTAAGTTATTATAAATTACATCCGGGAAGAAAATAGGAATAGAGTAACTACTTCTATAGTCCGGCCCCACGGTGTAGGAAGCAACGCGTACGCCTGTCACCCAGCAGCCCTGGGTTCGATTCCCGGCCGGGGGACTGGGTGTTCCTTCCCTCTCAATCAACACTTTACACTTTCGCCATTTACAAAATACACGCAGGTTCCTCACATATATATGGTGCAAGTAGGGGCAAAAGATCTTTCTAGGTCGATGCCTCGAACAAATAGCATTTTAAAAACTACTACTATAGCTGAATCTTCTCTTCCAATCTGAAGTATTGCATTGATAATCAGTTACCAGTGACTTGTAAGGGGAGTGACGAACGAGCTGTGGGAAATATTGAATTTTTTTACTTTGGCAAAGTTAACAGTACTTTTTAACAGAGATTCCTCTGGTTTGAGGATAATTACTATTATTTCTCAACACGACTCACCTTATTAAACTTCAAAGGGTTGCAACATTGGTTAACTTGCTCAGGGAGCACATTAAAAAAATATGATATTTAGGTAATATTTTACAAATTTACTGTCTCCTTTTAATACAGTATTTACAAAACTATAACATTCCATTCCTTGCTTACATTTTAATCTTCTTTTCCGAAGCAGTCCCATACATTTTACCTCGTTTCCTTACATTCTTGTTAAAGTCTACAACAACATAGGATCGAATTTTGAAGAAGTGTCTAATTATTTTTTCTTTTAAATTATTACAGCACGTTGGTGAACATGTACTGATACATTCATCATTCAAAATTTTCTCCGTTACAAGATTTGCATCATTTTGCATTATATAATGCTTATAGTTTCTATAGAAGATCTCAGAGTTAAAAATTAATTTCATAACTTCACAATTTGGTTTCTTTAGACCACCCAAATTTTTAAAAATGCACATGTTTGAGAGCTTGAGTCAGAAAGGTCATAGTTTAAAACCTGTCTGGATATAGGCCTACCACAGATCTTGTTTTTCAATAATGCATTTGTTGTACTACCACCTATGTTAAACAAATTATTTCTGTAATTTGAAGTTAGTTTTGACAAATATTGGAACTGTGGTGTTTGGATGTTGAACTCCTGTTGCCGGACTTAGGGGGCAGAACTAAATATTGAATGATCAGTGTGACTGAATTAAGGGGTGTAGTAATGTCAGTGGGAGCTGGATGCAGGTTTTAAGTCAGCGGTTGAAGTATAAGGTATAGCAGAGGCATTGGAGGCATAATACAGACCAGAAAGGAATCTAAACTACCTGTATCCCGCAGTAAAGACATTACTACAATTAGGTGCAGAACAACCCACCATTATGTAATAAATATCCACACAAATATAGCACTATTCGTCCCTGCACGCGGTGATTAAAGCGATACATTCAATGTGACGAAGCGAGCGCACATAGGAGAAACTAGAGTTTGATCACATGGCCCATTACGCATGTATGAACCAAAATGGCGGCTAAGCATACCCATCTTATAAGAGCCTTAGCTTCGAGCTAGCTTCACGCAGCCAGGTGTGACCATATATGGTAATGTTCCGACCCATGTGTAAAAGTCTACTTGGAGTTAAGACGTCGTTGTTTTTACACCGCCAGCGTGGAGGCCATCATAACAGATGCAATCTATCAAATTCTCGAGAAAATCCACCATGTACTTTGGGAGTTATAGAGGTGGATAATATCCACGTTTCTAGATGCTTAGTCACATCCAGGTATAAAAGGAGGGCGATCCAGGCGTCTCTGCGATACGGGTGACGGGTGGAGCTGTACAAGAGCGGCAGACCGAACCTATGGTCGCATCTCGAGTGCTCGGTTCCAGCGGAGGTGGAACTTAATGATTTTCTTCAAGTGTCATATTAGGACTTGTGTTTCAGTGACAAACTCAAGGAACATAGAATTTTTCTCGTGAGTGTTGTAACTCTTCCAAGTGCTACATTTGAACTTGTGTTCGAGCTTGTGTTTCGTAAAGAAACTTTGGAACATAGAATATTTCCGAGTGTCACATTTGAACTTGGGTTTTGCGACAAGCTGTGGGGAAACAAAACTTTTCTTGTGAGTGCTGTAATTTTCCAAGTAACACATTTAACTTTTATTTCGCGACAAACTGTGGACACTTAGAGTATTTTCGAGTATTACGTTTGAACTTGTGTTTCGTAAACAAATTATGGGAACATAGAATATATCTGAGTGCCACGTTTGGACTTGTGTTTAAACTCATGTCATTGTAACGGACTGTGGAAACATAGAATACCCATGCCATATTAGAATTTGTGTTTTACTTCTCGTGAAGTTCCGAGAGAATATATTATTTTTCAGTGCCATATTTGAACTTATAATTTCTACTTCATAATCATTTTTCACAGAGTGTCAGACTCTTTCCAAGTGCAGTTTAACTTTAATGATCATTTAATGACATTGCTGAACAGTCTTCAAGTACACGTAATTTTTATTTATAAACGGAATAGGACATTTCCGAGTGCCATTAAATTTACTTAATTAATCATCAGCATGCCAATATGTCCTGAACTTGCATGAACTGTGCGTATTGCGCACAATGTTTTGTTCTGATCATAAATTGACGAAATCACTAAATTAGGAACTGTGATGATAAAGATTAGTGATCTCATAGAACATTCCAGTTTGTTATGCCAATACTAGCAGACTTACATCGTGAACTTGACATTATAAATTGTAAATAATTCTCCCAAGTATTAATTCGGCTGACACCCAGCAGGTGGTCATATATTCAGTTTAATTGCCTTACTTTCAAGTGACTATATATGAACCTTTGTGATTCAACAAGGTGTTTGAATCAAAATACGAGTGCCATTTTCATTAATATTTGACATATTCCACTTGCAAAGAATGAATGCAATATTTAAAGGTCAATGTTAATTTATTTAACAGTTCTACAAGTGAGTTGAATGCCATACAGGGGACTTGTGTGAGCGTCACGCCTCACCTCTCAGTGTTATCGTGTGAGATAGAACCCCGCAACGTGTGCACCTAGAAATTTGAGACTCCTAGATCCTCTAGAACTTCGAGAAATTCTATAACGTCGAGAACTCCACATCCAGTACGGATGTGGTTCCTGTCCAGACAGTGTCCAGTAACCATCCCGGAGCCCCTAGATTCCAGCCTGCTACAACGCTTCAACTCAACTTGTATGAAATGTGATATGAATTTGTTTCCAGTGAACAGTAAAATAAAATTTTCAAAGAAATATAAGTTCAATGAACTAATACACCTCTCTGTACCAACTCCAATGTTTACGTGCCACCCCCTTAGAAATATTCCATGCTCTTCAACCTAGTGTCAGCGGCCCCAGAGACAGACATTCTTTTTCCGGTACGATATATATATAACGAGAATATATTGGTAGGAAACTTAAATTCATAGAGTGTATGCAAAATGGGGACCTCGTTCTCCATTCCCACACCCCCCTCCCGCCCCCGTCTACCCCGTACCAGAAAAAGGAAGGAAGGAGCTTCTCCAGAAAGTGAAATTAGTCAGCGCATGTGGGATTCGGCAAATAAATATTTTGATATAACGGAGGTGGAGTACTATAGAATAGTGCGAAATTATCAAAGAAACAAGCCATAATGTTGAGGAGAAGAGTATGCCAACCCAATAAAAATTGTTTAGTTCCAAAACGTCAAAAGGCAATGTATAGAGATTAGAAGTTGATACAACACTTAAAAGGTTTGCTATCATTGAATAGAAAGAAATCGCAATGTATTCTGCTACCATTTGTTGGGTTACGGTAACTTTATAAATGGTGGTTGTAGTACATGTACCTGAGCAGTACAGTATTGGCACGTGAGGCGACGAGACTAATCAATGACGCTCGACATGAAAGGTTTATATCTTCAAAATACGGCAGTCATTCTAGTCGAGCGTTACCGTGATCACGAAGGAAGTCATAAACAAGATCCACACGATGGATATACGTTTTATCGTCCATTAAGCCACATTATGCTCCTAAATGCTGGCGATACAGTGTCCCTATGGGTTGGAAGATGTCGTGCCTGTATCTTACATCCATGACATTGCCGTATATGCCTAGGAGTGAGGTACGGTGCTACCCCAGATCATCAGTGAACCACCACCGTAGTGCACGTGCTGGACAGTGTCCGAGACGTAAAGCCTCATCAGATTACCGACGATCGTCAGAAACAAGGCTTATGCGACATTCAGTGGGAAAAAACAAGAGATCATTCATCATAATGTAGAGACCCCATGATGTCTAGGTTTGAGAGCTGGACCTCGCCATGGGCATCGAGAGTTAAGTTGTGCCTCTTCAAATGTGTTTCTCATTTTTCGTAGAAATGCGGAGACCGTGACCCCCAAAGATGATTTTGCCGCATGGCGGTACTGCGTTCAGAGTTCCATCGAGCCGAAATTCGAAGGTAATGGTCATCGACACCAGCCGTAGCCCTTGAATGAGCTGTGCTTGGCCAGTCATCAACAGTTCCTGTCTGACTGTGCCGCTTTCTTGTTCGAACATCACTTTGTTTACAGAGCAAATGCTCTTGTTGACCATCCTTCCTGACATAATGTGATTATGCGTACAAGTTCGCATGTGGCCATTCTAGACGCCCATTACACTGCTTGGAACGTCTCTGATGTTTCCACGCTAGTGCTACAACTTCACCTGAAATTCTGCCTCCAATTTGAGTGTAGTTTCGGTCTGTGGGTTCGGGTACGTGCAATAGTTTAAACTGTTTAAAAAACTATGAGGGGCAACTTCCCGGTCTACACAGGACAGGTGAAAATATCAACACAGGTCAATGATCCTGAGGGGGAATGAAAAAAATATGTATCATTGGAAAGAGCAATCCAACGTGATCGGGCTTTACCATTGGCCGTATTTGTCGCAATAAGACCAGTCAGATATCATATCATATTTTGTTGTTTCACAAGAAATAATATCAATAACATAATAACAGTAAAGTTCAAATCAGTGAATCGGTGTTATTAATTAAAAATTTATTTATTTATTTATTTATTTATTTATTTATTTATTTATTTATTTATTTATTTAAGTGACTACCAGTACTTAATGTGTCTTTCATTTCACCCAAGTCAGAATTGGGTTGTCACAAAATCGCAGTGGGAGAGTCCCTCACCTGTCCGCATCACTATGGTTATGGGGGGAAAGATACAACTGGAATGAGGCATATAGCATATTATCGTTACGTTTCACAAAAAATTTGCTCCGCTTAAATTGAAGAGATCCTACCTCGTGCACTACTATTTCATGTATTATGTACATTTCACATAAAATAAGCACAAAATAATGTCATATTTATTATTCTGGGCATCAGTCTAAACATAACTACAAGTAGTTGATTAACTCAATTCCTTAAGCCCCCAAACATGAAACGGTGAAAATAATTAGTGTAATTTGGAGCAGTTAGAAGAAAATCTGCATTGTAGCTACAAGAAAATACATCTCCGTGAATTTAATGTACACAGACAACCCTTGGCAAGAACTGAATACGCTGTCAGACTTGATAATGAAGCCGAGATCCAATAACTATGAGTGTAATTTTACAGCAAACACACACGGTATCTACTAATCACAAAGTGATGAAATTGAAAATTTTATTACACATTCCGTGAGTTGTTAAAATTAGTTAACAGAAAATGTATACTTCTGGACGATAAAGGTATTTTCAATTACCACATCAGTATCGTCTAATCTCCCTTAGCTCGAATCAGGGATGGTAGTAACAAAGCCTTCCCGTCATGGTAATTGAAAACAGAACACGTTTTAACTGTGTGATGAAGTACGATCGCTGAAACCAAGTGAAAATAACATATAACCAAGCATTCAGAACAGCAACGAGATACTGCAGAGTCAACGTTAACGGGCTTAGCTTCACTCCATATGTAAATACACGACTACATTCGCTTTTTATTCTGACTGTACTGTCAATAAATTGGGAAAAATTTGTTTATCGTTACTTTTCCTTCAACAAACACCCAATTATATGTATAAATACAGGGAATTGAGAATGCTAGAGTAACTTGGGAATCTACATCTCAAACACAACTAGAATTTGCGCAGGCCTGTTAGTCCTTGCAGAAACAAAATTAAGGCAAACGGCACCAACAGTTTTTACTCCATTTGTAATACTGTCGAATTTTATAACTTCAGAGACATCTTAGTCAAAAGTACAATGAAATCACAGTTGAGGAAGTCTTTTTGTAACATGCTTTGTTACAGTAGCTATGGTTGTCTCTGTAAAATTAACTAACACCAGAATTAGGAAGGAAAGTTTCTGGTCGGTATTCTATGCACAATTCCGACGTCACATGGAGTTGGAGTGTGTAAACCATAGAGAAATGAAGCCTACCCTCAAAGAACGCTGTATATATTTCTGGGAAGACTACGAAAACTTGAAAGAAAGAAGACGAGGTGCTTGACTAAGTGGTATGTTCCGAGCTATCAGTGGAGAAATGGCGTGGAATGAAATTCGTAGGCGACTAAGTTTGCGTGCTGTTTTTTTAAAGTAGGAAAGATCACAATATGAAGATAAAGTTGGAATTTAAGAAGACAAATTGGGGAAAATATACTTTTATAGGAAGAAGAGGTTCATGGTGTGGGTTACGGTAGTCACGTCCTAGATCGTTAACCATGGGCAACGGCTGAGTGGCCTAGTAAGTGCTCCTGAGAGTCGGGATACCAGTTGCTATGGAATGGGAGTGAGCATCTCGGACATATTCTGAGTCGTGGCCCTCCTTGTGCTCAGGCGGCTAGGACTATATAATTCACCGGTGGTCCATAACCCGTTAGAGGAGAGATCCTCACTTGAACTATGTGCAAGGAGAGTAGCATCCTGCTTCTTGAATTTACAGAGCTCAGAACATTTTAAGCAAGCCTCGGACCTACGGGAGTAACGGAGTCCCACTCCCATTTGACAGGCGAGGGACTCCTTGGAAACAACTTGGCGAACGAAATGGAATTCGATGGGGAGCTGTCAATATTAATGGGGTTATGGAACAAAGAAAGTAGAACTGGTTGAGTCTGCAAAGAGGATGCATCTGGATGTGCTAGAAGTAAGTGATATATGGGTAAGGGGAGATAATGAGGAGGAGATAGGAGATTATAAAGTGTACTTGACGGGTGTTAGAAAGGGAAGGGCAGAGTCTGGGGTAGGGCTCTTTATCAGGAATACCATTGCACGCAACATAGTTTCTGTTAGGCACGTAAATGAGCGAATGATGTGGGTTGATTTGTCAGTTGGAGGAATTAGGACTAGAATTGTCTCCGTGTATTCACCATGTGAGGGTGCAGATGAGGATGAAGTTGACAAGTTTGATGAAACATTGAGTAACATCGTGGTCAGGGTCAACAGCAAGGATAGAATAGCGCTAATGGGCGATTTCAATGATAGAGTTGGGAATAGAACTGCAGGATAGGAAAGGGTGATTGGTAAATGTGGGGAAGATATGGAAACTGATAGGAATGGGAAGTGTTTGCTGGACTTCTGTGCTAGTATGGGTTTAGCAGTTACGAATACATTCTTCAAGCATAAGGCTATTCACCGCTACACATGGGAGGCTAGGGGTACCAGATCCATAATAGACTATATAATAACCGACTTCGAATGCAGGAATACTGTTAGGAATGTACGAGTTTTCCGAGGATTTTTCGATGATACACACCACTATCTGATCTGTAGTGAACTATGTATATCTAGGCCTAGGGTAGAGAAAGTGAAATCTGTCTGCAAACAAATAAGGGTAGAAAATCTCCAGGACGAGGTAATTAGACAGAAGTATATGGATAAAATTAATGACAAATTTCGAACAGTTGACAGTAAGCAGGTTCATGATATAGAAAGTGAATGGGTGGCATACAGGGATGCTGTAGCAAAAACAGCAAGGGAATGCCTAGGAACAACTGTCTGTAAAGATGGGAAAAGGCGAACATCTTGGTGGAATGATGAAGTGAGAGCAGATTGTAAACGTAAAAAGAAGGCTTATCAGAAATGGCTCCAAACAAGGGCCGAGACAGACAGGGATTTGTACGTAGATGAAAGAAACAGAGCGAAATAAACAGTTGTTGAATCCAAAAAGAAGTCGTGGGAAGATTTTGGTAATAACCTGGAAAGGCTAGGTCAAGCAGCAGGGAAACCTTTCTGGACAGTAATAAAAAATCTTAGGAAGGGAGGGAAAAGGAAATGAACAGTGTTTTCAGTAATTCAGGTCAACTCACAATAGATCTCAAGGAATCACTGGAGAGGGGGAGGGAATATTTTGAACATCTTCTCAATGTAAAAGGAAATCATCCTGGTAGTGTTGCGAATAGCCAAGCTCATGGGGAGGAGGAAAATGATGTTGGTGAAATTACGTTTGAGGAAGTGGAAAGGATGGTAAATAAACTCCGTTGTCATATAGCAGCAGGAATAGATGAAATTAGACCTTAAATGGTGAAGTATAGTGGGAAGGCAGGGATGAAATGGCTTCATAGAGTAGTAAGATTAGCATGGAGTGTTGGTAAGGTACCTTCAGATTGAACAAAAGCAGTAATTGCACCTATAAGCAAGGGAACAGGCAGGATTGCAACAACTATCGAGGTATCTCATTGATTAGTATACCAGGCAAAGTATTCACTGGCATCTTGGAAGGGAGGGTGCGATCAGTCGTTGAGAGGAAGTTGGATGAAAACCAGTGTGGTTTCAGACCACAGAGAGGGTGTCAGGGTCAGATATTCAGTATGCGCCAGATAATTGAAAAATGCTACGAGAGGAATAGGCAGTTGTGTTTATGTTTTGTAGATCTAGAGAAAGCATATGACAGGGTACCGAGGGAAAATTTGTTCGCTATACTGGGGGACCATGAAATTAAAGGTAGATTATTAAAATCAATCAAAGGCATTTATGTTGACAATTGGGCTTCGGTGACAATTGATGGTAGAATGAGTTCTTGGTTCAGGTTACTTATAGGGGTAAGACACGGCTGTAGTCTTTCACCTTTGCTGTTCGTAGTTTACATGGATAATCTGCTGAAAGGTATAAAATGGCAGGGAGGGATTCAGTTAGGTGGAAATGTAGTAAGCAGTCTGGCCTATGCTGACGACTTGGTCTTAATGGCAGATTCTGCCGAAAGCCTGCAGTCTAATATCCTGGAACTTGAAAATAGGTGTAATGAGTATGGTATGAAAATTATCCTCTCGAAGAAATTCAACAGAATTAAATGTCAGACTGGTGATACAAAGCTAGAACAGGTCGATAATTTCAAGTATTTAGGTTATGTGTTCTCCCAGGATGGTAATATTGTAAGTGAGATTGAATCACGGTGTCGTAAAGCTAATGCAGTGAGCTCGCAGTTGCGGTCAACAGTAGTCTGTAAGAAGGAAGTCAGCTCCCAGACGAAACTATATTTACATCGGTATATTTTCAGACCAACTTTGCTTTACGGGAGCGAAAGCTGGGTGGACTAAGGATATTTTATTCATAAGTTAGAAGTAACAGACATGAAAGTAGAAAGAATGATCGCTGGTAGAAACAGGTGGGAGCATTGGCAGGAGGGTACTAGGAATGAGGAGATAAAGGCTAATTAGGAATGAACTTATTGGATGAAGCTGTACGCATAAACCTGCTTCGGTGGTGGGGTTATGTGAGGCGAATGGAGGAGGATAAGTTACCCAGGAGAATAATGGGCTCTGCTATGGAGTTTAAGAGAAGTAGAGGTAGACCAAGACGACGATGGTTAGACTCAGTTTCTAACGATTTAAAGATAAGAGGTATAGAACTAAATGAGGCCACAACACTAGTTGCAAATCGAGGATTGTGGCGACGTTTAGTAAGTTCACAGAGGCTTGCAGACTGAACGCTGAAATGCATAACAGTCTATAACGACTATGTATGTATGTAGGAAGGGGAGTTAAGGATTGGATTAACTTACCCAGGGAGATGTTCAATGAATTTCCAGTTCCTTTGAAATCATTTAACTGATGGAAGAATGGTGTCAAAATGTCACCGTGGTACCTCTCTGCATTTACTGTCGTCTCGAAAAAAAATCGGCCTGCTTATTCGTCTGGCACTAACAGCACACCAAACACCAAACTTCCTATCATAATCTACGACTTCATAAATACCATTAGGATTTTCTGCATACAGATAGCGAGAGTTATGAATGTTCACGCTGTCGTTAAGATAAAACCAGAACTTTCCCATACGAAAATATGGTGCTGGAATGATACAGGTCTCACCGTTTTAACAGCTGAGATTCAGACTGGCGACTGATGCTTGCCAGGTAGAACAATTTAGGCTGCTTGCAAGGTCGAGAACCATGCGCGCGTCTCCCACACTGCAGCTTACGGATCGGAGAGCAAAAACGCCGCTTCGATGGCCTTAGTTTAAATGAGAGACCCTGTATGTTTCTAAAAAAATATAAGAGGTGTGTAGACAATTCAATGTTTTTTGAAGCACTGGACAGTCCATTAAACTACCAGAGTGGTAAACATGTTCGTCCAGTCCTGGATTATTGAAGGTAATACGAAATTTGTGATTTATTGAGGCATATGCGACATTTATCTGTCGGAAATGGATTCAGTTATATGTTAGTCAACATGGTGGTAGCGGCAGATTACTTGAGCAGGGAATACAGAGATGCTATTTTTGATGTAGATGGGTACGAAACCACAGTGCTCAGGCGGAGAAGCAATTAAACAAGATTAATTTAGGTGTTCTTTGATACCTAATCTCTCTGATTATCCATGTTTTTCTTACTATGAAGCGGAGTTCAACCAACCAGAGATGATTTCTAATAAAACTGTGCGGGAACTAATGACAGTACCATAAAGTGTCATTTCCCGTACTCTTTCTGGTGATGATATGGGCGATGAATTGATCGAACACACTGGGGCCGTTCAATCCGGCACACCAATCCCTAACAACCATCCAGAATATGGACGTTAGTGGGAACGAAGTCAATCCGTTCCTGTCAACGGTGTTGCCTGATCGTGACGCCCACTTTCAATAGGACGATTCGCCATGCCACGCTGCCAGGATTGTGAAGAACTGATTCGAGGAACATGATAGAGAATTTGCTTTAATACCATATCCCCCATAAAACTCCGATATGAACTCCATTGAACATTTATAGTTCGACGTGTAGAAGTGGTTTCGTAGCCTTTCTCCTTCTTCCGCCGGTACTTCCATTCATCAGAAGGTCGAAACTTTTCATTCTGGTTAGTGTTAACTGAGGATGGTTGCTCCGTTATACTTCCTCTTAGAACAAAAAATCATCGCCGGCAAAAGGGTAAGCTCTAGTTCTGATTAGTTCAAGTCTGCGACCTACTTAATACCTTGCGCCCTCGTTCCTCCAACATTTAAGGGAAAGTTTAATTTCTGTTAGCTTGTAGGAATAAATAGAATAAATTGTAGCATTAAGTTTTAATTACATTACCGTTTTTTCAATTAATCTATTGAAATAAAGGTATGTCTAAACGCAGTCCAGAATTATTGTAGTGTAGTTATTTTATTAGACATTACCGGGTCAATTTTATTATTGCGTAACAAAAATCTCCAGATATTTAGTTCTTGTTCTAAATATATTGATTTAGTTTACCTGTATTAATTTGGATAGGTCTAATTGCAGTTCAGAATTGTACTGTAGCTATTTTATTAGGTAGTATCTTGTTTTATTTTAATGTTTGCACACACTAGTAATAAAAAGAACATTCAAAAATATTCTATGCACATATTTAGTGTACCGAGCTCGATAGCTGCAGTCGCTTAAGTATTCGGGAGATATTGGGTTCGAGCCCCACTATCGGCAGCCCTGAAGATGGTTTTCAGTGGTTTCCCATTTTCACACCAGTAAAATGCTGGGGCTGTACCTTAAATAAGGCCACGGTCGCTTCCTTCCCACTCCTAGCCCTTTCCTGTCCCATCGTCGCCAGAAGACCTATCTGTGTCGGTGCGACGTAAAAAAATCATATTTAGTGTTACTACACATTTCTTTAATTAGCCTGTTATTCCTAGTATTTTATAATTAGGCTACGTCTATGTAGAACTGTAGTGTAGTTATTTTATCAGTTAGTATCTTGCTTGTTTTATTCGGGTGAAATCTTTGTGTGGTGTATTATGTAATACAATAGTTTCTTCCTCTGACACATGTGCTTCTACACATGAAATACGCTATTTTATTTCTGACGATATTTCCATAATATTTCACAGTCCACTGAAGAAAGAACGGTTCAGGGAGACAGGTGTAGGGAATGTGGGGTGAGTGGGAATTAAGGAAGATGAGGAAAGAAATAGTGAGCATTAGGGAGATAATTATGCTTGTAATGGAAGACAGGAATGAAGGTAGGTCTCCCTCAATAAATGCACAGGATACGGTAGGTAGGAAGCACGGAAGGGAAGAAAGGGGAGAAGTAGTGGAAGACAGGTGGGCTAATGTTTTAAGTGGAAGGAAAAGGAGGGCTAAGGGTTTTCTTCGGAGAGAAAGCCAAGGTGAGGTATCGATGAGGAATCGGGTAGAACAGCAGGCGGGGGGATGGCGATCAGGAAGGTATTGCAGAGGAGGGGCGGGGCAAGTGGGAAGGGAATTGCAGGAAAGGAAAAAGAAGAAATAAAAGGCTAAGTAAATAGTTGATAGGGAATCTGCCACTTGGGCGACCCCCTAAATGCAGATCGTTGATAACTGGCCCCTTTTGTGAACGAGTCATTCGTTAGAATTTCTGGCTAGTTTCTAATTAATATTACGATTTAGTTTTCTGTTAACAACTCTTGACACCAAAAGGCCTTCAATATATTTCCTTTAAGACACTGCTCATTTCCACCTTGATTTGAATTCTACGAGACTAGGAAACGCTGTTAGAAGGTATGAGCCAACTGTACTTGTAATTAGCGATATTTTCAAACTCTTTACTGGAAATATGATAATGTAACTGGGAACAGCCAACTAATTAATGCAAAGGAAACCGCTAGCAGGTGATAATTCGTCGTTCGTTTTCATTAAATACAAACCTATCGCCCCGGGAACTGCAGCTTACGAGGGCGTTCAAACACAGCAATTAGACAAAGCGAGACGAGCCTGGCTAATGGAAACAAAATTCTGTGCCGTGTATCTAAGCCTCTTTACTGATAAATTGCATTTAAAATTGCATGTGATCAATTATACTAGCCTCATGATTACAATGCTTCTTCGTTATTATGAGTAGGGATATACAATGTGGTGGTTGTTTTAAGGGAAAAGCTACGGGTTCGCTTGTCCTCCTAACAATAAGCTTGAAGTACAATTAAGATGATGAGGTGGTGGCGATTGGCATTTTAAGGGGTAGTACAACTAGATAGCAATTCTTTCTTCACACTAATCTAAAATGAAGAAGGAATAAATCTGAGCCTTGGAAGAAAGGAAAGAGCCACGAAAGGCGTGAAAATTAAAGACCCTCTAGGCCCCGAAAATCCAAATACCTTCGGGGTAGGAAAGGGCAAATGTTGAGTAAGGGGATAGGATAGGATAGGATAGGATAGGATAGGATAGGATAGGATAGGATAGGATAGGATAGGATAGGATAGGATAGGATAGGATAGGATAGGATAGGATAGGATAGGAAAGTTAAATGTGGAATATAAACGAAGCCAGTATCATATAGGGGTCACGAGGTCATCATCCTACGCTACAGAATTGAGATTCCGTGGGTGTCCTCAATTTCAGTCACCCATTACGACATGTAGGAAATACCGGGGTGGCATTTTAATGCCTCAACTATGAAAGGTGAAGGGATACAAAACTTCAAGAAGACAAGGTAATCGCAAAAAATAAAAATGATGAAAGACAAGAAGATGAATTACTCCAGCGCTAGGAAAACTTGCTGTTGTCAGATTTCAGCGAGAAGGACAGTTGAGCAAAGGAGGTCACACAGAAAAAAACACTGAGAAGCCACACAGAAAACGTGGAAGATTTCAGTCGCGATCTGTCAGTCTATGAGGAGACGAAGATATTATGTACAAAGGACAAATTCATGGTTCTATAATGCATTGAATGATCTGCGAAAACTCAGAAGAAATCGAATATTAAACATGTTGAATCATTTACAAAGTAATACAATAACTATCAAAATACCCGTTAGAAAATCAACTTATTTGCTAACGGGATTTTAATGCGTTGTATCTGCATTTGTTCGACAGAAGAGACAGGGTGAGGAGGGAGGGGATGTTCGCAGTTCCTTATATAATAATGGTGATTTCAATTTGAAGAGTATTTATACACGAATTATGAACTCTATTTTAAGGAGGAAACTGCACTTCAACTGAATAATTTCGTGTAAACAATATATGGTTTTAAATTTTTTTGTTCAACCCTTGCCCCGTTTCTCTATGGTGTAAGGTATGAAGTGAGATGAATCTTCGTAGCGATTTTTTTTGACCGCATGTCCTCCATGTCGTGAACCTCATCAGAAGTGCTAATGACATGATATTAATGACGTTATATATAACTATACATTATTCGGAACACCACAGTCGGCAGCACCGAAGATGGTTTTCCCTGGTTTCCCATTTTCACACCAGGAAAATGCTGGGGCTTCCTTCCCACCCCTAGTCATATCCTATCCATCGCCGCCATAAGACCTATCTCTGTCGGTGCAACGTAAAGAAAATGAAAATTATAAAGAAATGAATTATTTTACAATGTCAGATTCTTATTGTCTTGAACGAAGTTTTTAACATTTTCTCCGAACTTCGCTCCGGAGAGAGACAACTGTCCATCTAAAATAACCGGCTATTTGAGGAAACGAAACTACGTTGTTGAAGGATTATTATTTATTTATTTTCTTTTTTGTGAGTGGTTTTAGGTCGCACCGACACAGAGAGGTCTTATGGCGACGATGGGATAGGAAAGACCTAGAAGTTGAAAGGAAGCGGTCGTAGCCTTAATTATGGTACAGCCCCAGCATTTGCCTGGTGTGAAAATGGGAAACCACAGAAAACCATCTTCAGGGCTGCCGAGAGTAGGATTCGAACCCACTATCTTACGGATGCAAGCTCACAGCCACGCGCCTCTAATCGCACAGCCAACTCGCCCGGTAGGATTACTATTGCTATTATTATTATTATTACAAATATTCCGGGATGATGGGGAACCGCCATATTTTTTATTGTGGAAGTCATTTCATAAATCGTTCAAGAAAAGAATGTGTAAACAATTGATATGGAATCTGCCATCTGATCAACAGTTCTAAATTCAGATCAGTGATTGATTGATTGATTGATTGATTGATTGATTGATTGATTGATTGATTTATTGATTGATTGATTGATTGATTGATTGATTGAGTGTAACAATAGAACTGAATTATTTTACAATTTCAGATTATTTTCTGAAGAACGTATTTTTTACAACTTGTTTTACGTCGCACCGACATACGTAGATAGGTCTTATGGCGACGATAGGGCAGGAGAGGGATAGGAGTGGGAAGGAAGCGTCCATGGCCTTAATTAACATACAACCATAGCATTTGCCTGGTGTGAAAATGGGAAAACACGGAAAACCATATTCGGGGCTGCCGACAGTGGGGTTCGAACCCACTATCTCCGGAGTACTGGATACTGGCCGCACTTAAGCATCTGCAGTTATCGAGCTCGGTGAAGAAAAGAAACCTCTTTGTCGGGATCCCCGTGAGAATGTTCAATCTCCGAGAACTCCTACGTCCTACGTCCTTACAGATTACCGACTACAGCGAACTCCCAATTACCCGAGCTAATCACAGGACAAAATCACACGAATAATTGAAAACACGGATAATACGATTTTGTTGTGCATTTTAATGAACAGTGACACTTTAAATAATACAGAACATACAATAATATTTAGAAATGTAATCATGTTGAATAATTGACACATTCAGTAACCACTTGTATCAATAAAACAGGGCATAGGGTGATACGAGTACAACGTTTATTGTTGGTAAAATACTTGAGGTACCGGTACAAACGTATGCAGACTCCCAATCCCATTATCATTTGCTAATTTATTTACTGATTCTCCTTTCTCGAACTTGTCAATTAATTGGAGCTTTTGTTTTAAAGCTGAAAGCATTTTCGTCGGGCTGAGTGGCTTAGACGGTTCAGGCGCTGGCCATATGACCCCAACTTGACAGATTCTATCCTGCCTCATTCCGGTGGTATTTGACGGTGCTCAAATACGTCAGCCACGTGTGGGTAGATTTATTAGCACGTGAAGGAAAATCTTCGGTACTAAGTCATGGCACCCCGGCGTCTCCAAAAACCTTACAAAGGAGTTAGTGGACGTAAAGCCAATAACATTAGTATTATTATCTGCACGATACATATAAAACGCTAACTTGTTTCACAAAACTCAAGCTCTTAAACCAGAGGGAGTTAAAAGTTGCCGTTTGTACCAAAATATTCCAAATCATATAAATAATACAGAAAAAATCTTGCACTTCTTGAAAAGTCAATGAAAATATACTTATTTTCAAGAAGAAATAAAATGAACTCACTAAATGTCTGTTTCAATAATCGCAGGCGAAAGCTTACTCTGGCCTGCAAAACATTCTCCGATTGGCTGGTTGATAAGCCATTGACACTTTCATTAGTTATGATATATGGGATTTTCATCCTTAGTAATGTGATTGCATGCAGCCATGTTTAATTACTATAAAGGGCACTAGGAAGGTTTTGCAATACGCGAAAACGGATGGCTGGACACCCCTGTTATGGTGAGGGATGAAAAGAGGGTGAAAACCGGTCTAGAAGACAGCAAGTTGCGACCTTCACACCAGTTGTTATCAAGCAGTAGGATTGAAAGCAAGTTAAGATGTCAGTGTGGTCCAAAGGTGAGTATCGCGCAATTATCCGCTACAATTTTGCTTGTGGATTAACTGTTGACCAGTGCCTGGAGAAAATTACTTCTGTGCTGGGGAAAGACTGTCCACACCGCACAACAATTTTCCGCTGGTACAAAGAGTTCCAGAGGGGAAATTTTGCGGTTGAAGACGATCCTCGTTCTGGGCGACCGTCTGAATCAGTGACTGAGGAAAACATTGAAGCTGTGAGGAAAATGTTGCAGCACGACAGGTGGTTGGCATATCGGCAGGTAGAAGAGACCCTCCACATCCTTGCACCAGCTATTCGTTCAGTTATACACGACTACCTCCGGTTAGAAAGGTTTGTTCCCTTTCGTGCCCCATTCACTTTTAGAGGAACAATGGGCCCATCAAGTGAAATGGTGCCGAGAAATGCTAAAACAGTTTGAAAATGGGACTTCGCGTAACGTCAATAGCATCGTTACAGGTGACGAAACTTGGCTTTATTATTACGATGTTCCAACAAAATCCCAGAACAAGGTGTGGCTGTTTGAAGATGAGGGTACTCCTGTGACTGTGAACAAGTCAAGGTCAGTGAAGAAAAGGATGATTGCAGTATTCTTCATTAAACGGGGCATCCTGACTGGGGTTGTGCTAGAAACACAAAGAACAGTTACTGCGAAGTGGTACAGTAAGACTTGTCTGCCTCAGGTCATCCAGGCTCTGAAGCAGCTCCGTCCAAGGTTACGCCTCAACATTTGGCTCTTGCATCACGATAATGCTCCAGCACATCGTGCTAATGTAACAATGGATGTTCTTGCTAGATCAGGGTTGATTGTGCTTGATCACCCTCCATACAGTCCCGATCTTGCCCCATGTGACTTCGCACTCTTCCCAGAAGTGAAGTTGAAGCTGAAAGGGCGGCGTTTTTCATCCGACGAGGAGCTTCTGGCAGCATGGGATCAAGAGTGTGAAAATGTAACCGAAGGAAGGTGGCAGAGTTGGTTCAGTGACTGGTTTCGACGTATGGAGAAGTGTATTGAGTGTGGTGGAAATTATTTTGAAAAAGTCTAAAGCGTTCACTCACATTGCAAAACTTACCTAGTGCTGTTTGTACCTGCCAAGCCAGAGAGTATACACTTTATCCGACCATGGAAGAATACTATTCCCTGCTGGATACTCTTTGGTTCTCAGATCTTCCTCCATTTTTAAATATACTCAACAGATGGTAGAACATTCCTAATAAAGTACAAGCTGCTAAGAGAAAACAGTTGACGTACGTAGGCGTACAGACGAGAAGGTATCAATTCGACTCCTTCTTTATGACCAGTAATAAAGCGCAGGGACAACCTCTTGAGAAAGTGGGTGTCTACTTAACCGAACCAATATTCGATCACCGCCAGTTGTATGTTGCACTATCTCGGGCAAGGCGTTTGAAAATGTTCAGATCCAGATACGCCCGAATGGCCGAAGCGCAGTGAATACTGTATGGAAAAAGTGTTATTAAAATACATAACGAATGAGTCAGTTATTATGCACAGGCATTAAATGTTCATAGAACTATTTAAAATGGCAGGTAAAACAATATGACTATGACAGGCATATCAAGACGAGTAATCTGACCTTTTTATAACGAATGCTGCGGATCACCGCGGATCCGCTAATTATTATTATTATTATTATTATTATTATTATTATTATTATTATTAAAAGCACTCTATCTCACTTTGCAGCCATGACTGCTATCACGGAACACCAACAAAGAACTGATATACAGGGTGAAGCGAAATTCGCACGCTCGAGCGTCGCAGCGCGACTCCTCATATGCCAGCAATAAAAAAAGGTCTCTCACAAAAATTCGTCCTGCGTGTATATCCGGCAGAAAAAGAACGTTGAAGAGTAGCAATCTGGCAGCACTGTAACCACATGTAGGGTAACTACCTCTGTCAGCACATACTAGTCGTGCTGAATAGTTGGTGCAGTGGATCGAGTTTTACGTTAGCATGCAGGAGGTCGAGGGTTCGATACTGGGTTGAGGCGCACTTCTTATTTGCAAATTTCCATCGGATATTACATACTGTAATACAGTAAGACACCGTTTCTTAGGTCACTAGTATCCTACATTTAATAACGCTGAACACGTTGTAACGCATCTAGTAGATGAAGTGGTGCGAATAAATTCACGCCCACGACGTGGAAAGGGCGTCTTTCAATACTGACCAATGAAAACGCTTTTTTTTTTTTTTTGCTAGTTGCTTTACGTCGCACCGACACAGATAGGTCTTATGGCGACGATGGGACAAGGAATGGCTAGGAGTTGGAAGGAAGCGGACGTGGCCTTAATTAAGGTACAGCCCCAGAATTTGCCTGGTGTGAAAATGGGAAACCACGGAAAACCATTTTCAGGGCTGCCGACAGTGGGGTTCGAACCTACTATCTCCCGAATACTGGATACTAGCCGCACTTAAGCGACTTCAGCTATCGATCTCGGTCCAATGAAGACGAATGTTCGTTCATTTCTAGGATCGCAGTATGTAAGTGCAAATGGTTTCTAGAGGACCCGCTGCAATCGCTGTTGACGATTAAGATGCCAGATACCATACCACCTGGACTACAATTACGAAATAAGAAACATACGCCTCAAACAAGGATCGACTCCCTCGACCTCCTGCATGCTAACCCAAAACTCTAACCACTGCACCAACTGTACAGCACGACTCACATGTGCTGACAGAGGTAGTTACCCTACATGTGGTTACAGTGTTGCCAGATTGCCACTCTTCAACGTCCTTTTTCTCCCGGATACACTCGTAGGACGAACTTTGCAAGCACATCACTTATAAAAAACATAGAGAAATAGGAGAGGAAAATATTGAGGATAATCTTTGGTCCAATCTGCTAAGATGGAATTTTGATGAAACGGTAGTCTGGGGAGGTTTATCAGCACTCTGAAAATATCACCGACACCATCAGGAAAAGGCATTTAAAGTTCTATGACCACATTCACAGACTGAAAAATGACAGGCTCACCAAAAGGATTTTCAACCTTGCTTTCTCAACGAAAGTCAAGAACAACTGGCTTAGTGAAATAGTTAAAAGACCTTCAGGAAATTGGCATACTACAGGAAATTATTCAAGATAGACTCCAATTCAAAAAAGCAGACAACAACCATCATTTTCGTATGTAAAAGTTCTGGTTTCATCTTCATGGTCGTGTGAACAGTCATAAGTCTCGCTCTCTATGTGCAAAAATCATAATGGTGTTTGTGAAGTCCCTCATTCTGATAGAAAGAGACGAATAATCTGGCATATTTTTTGGAGACGATAATAAATGCAGAGAGGTACGAAGATGGAATTTTGCTGAGAAAGTAAGTACCAGGACAAATAAATTATAGACTGAAGAATGGAGGAAAATTTTCAGTAACTGGATGGAGAAATTTTGGAAGGAGAAAACTCAACATCAGCAAAATAAGTTCTGTCGCGCTCCACAGATGGACATAACGCTGTAAATAATAATAATAATAACAACAATAATAATATTGTCATCTACATAGATACGAGTATAATCATAAGGCTCACGTGTCTCAACATTAATTATGTGAGCAAAATTCCCTTGTACTATTTTTCATACGCAATACTGATCATCTAAAGGATGTTTCCCTTCAGTCTCAGTCTGTCTGTTTATCTGTCTGTTAGTGTTCCAAAAACGGGGAAACTGCTGGACATATTTCAACCAAACTACGTACAGTATTTGTAATCAACTCGTTCGGGATTGTTTTATTGGGTGCATATGGCATCAAAGTCATCACATGGAGTTACCGTTTATAGGAAGATTATTTTCAAATATATTTGTTAACATTAAGTCTATCGAAAGAGTGTACATCAAGTGTTTAAGAATATGTTATTTCCGTTCGTTTATACCATACACATGTTTCTCGCACGGCGGATAATAACGGAGATGCTTACGAAAAATTGGATATGTATTCCCAAGTCCCATGGGGCACTTTGTGTATTTCCCTTCAAAGAAACCGGTAGGACTTTTCCGTAGAGCAGATAATGAGGGAAACGGGTTGCATTAGTCTTCTCCCTTATACACGGATTTCTACTTAAATGACTGTATTTGCAGGATATTAAATTGCATGTCTCTTAGCCTTGTCCGAGATACTCCACGGCGAGGACCCCAAACGTCGTTTCCAATGTAATGTGTACGTTGGGGAGTCTTCATGATAATGGCAGGTCACGTTCCCTACTCCCATTCAAGGCAGGCTCATTTGCATACTGCCTTTCACAATCGAGATGGGGATATTTCATTAAAAAGACAGGCTACTTTTCCTAATGCTAGCAGCAATCGAGTTAGAGAGATTTGATTATAATATAGAAATGCAGCACTGGCTAACGTATAAAGGATCTAGATAAGACAAAAACGTCACAGGACCAAAATTGTAGATCTCTCCAAACTGTGCGGCGATTGTGTTATCTGTTTAGCCAGCATTTAGCCCCCCCCCCCCTAAAAAAAAAAAGAAAGGTCTGCTCCGTCATTAAAATTGCCTCCAAGTTTCGATACTTTTCGGGGCCAAAAATGTATACATTTAAATATCTTCGAATGTTTCCTCAAGCGAATGTGACCAGGTTTCGGAATTAGCACTCGCATACTGTACCAGGAAAGCCTATGTCCTGGCCCATATCAATCAAAAGAAACGTTATTCCAGCATAAAATATCCGTCCGACGTACGAACATTTAAATAAAGGAATGTTCCAGCAGGTACCAGACTTCACGAGTGCACTAGGCGAAGTCAAGTGACGTCACCTGGCGCTCGAAGCTCACCTCCCCTATAGATATTTCTCGAAAAGAATTTTCTTTTTGCAAGTTTTTCAACGCCTTAACCAATTTCAACGGGACAAACGCTGAATCATAGCGGACGTCATAAAAATTAATCCCTGTGAATTTCGAATTAATCCATCCCATGGTTGTTGAGTTATAATAATTTAAAGTCTAAAAGAATTAAACACTCACGGTCACATGGCCAAGAGAAACCTCCCCTCCCAGCGCAAGCATATATATGTCAAGGCTAACAAGCAGAGCAGCGCAGTACAAGGACGAGTACACAGATGTGTGTGAGTGAGACAGAGGAGAGACCGACCCGCGTACAGTATGTTCGCGCAGTCACGGTGAAAGTACTTGCCGTTGCGTTCCCGGAACACGAAGTTATATCGCCGACAAAATTATAAAAGATGTCGCACTGTATTTAGTACATCGCGTCGCGACTACAGTCTATTTCTAAAGACATTTGAGAATATAATACGAGTGAACTTATTGAAGTGCAAATACCAAATATTTAACGTTCACAGAATATATCGTTTACTGTTGAACACAGTTTATGGCGTAATTGAACTTCAAGACGTTAAATGAATAATCACAGTCCTTCCTGTATGAAATACTATTTAAAGTCGTTACTGAAACGTCCATAATTACTTCTCATGATATTGAACTTCTACAGAAACTAATGTGTAGAATCACCAGAACTCATTTCTTTTCGAGTATTGAACTGTATTTCTTTATTCACGCCATATTAGTATATGACTTACAGTAGTAATCTGGGTGAATACTAAGAACTTTTTCTGAGGTAATATGACGTTATAATAACAAGATAATCAGAAAATAATCCTTAGTGACTTAAGGACCGTGTTCAAAGACTGTGATTATAGACTATGATTTGCTTTTTCAAGTGTGAACTGTGTGTGATTAATTTAATTTCAAATTTAATTTTCATATCTCATAGAAAGACTTTAGGCTTTTCAAGTGTGCTATACATCAAGGTTTACAAACTGAAAAACTGAAAACTTTTAACAGAAATTTAATTTCTCATGTCAATTTGCAATTACAAGTGTGTGCTCATATTTAGAAAGACTTTAGGTGGAAATCTAATACCTCGTCTTCTCACATATGAAAGACTTTGGAATCAGTGATATTCATTTAATTTTCATGAACAGAATTCAGGAAGATTACGTTCAAACTTTTAATTTCAATGCCAGATTTGAGTCCAATAATCATATTGCAGGGTGAAGAATTAATAAATTGTTAAGAAAGAAAATGTTTAACCATCTATTATTCGCTCTGCGAGTCTATCCTACTCTGTATCGGCTCCAAAACCAAGTTCCACTCCCTGAGGTCCTACTCATGCCCTTTCCCCAAAAACTTTTCCTGGTACAATACATACAGAGAAATGATGGAAGAAAATAATACAGTTAAGAAAGCTGATATTAAATGAAAATAGGATAATATCTCTGGACAGCTGGATAGGAAATATATGTATCAAGTGGATGTACTGGAAAATGAAATGTCTCTCCCAAAATTGAGATGATAAGAGTTACGGACTTAAGAAACCGGTAACAGAGGAGAAAATTAGGCACAGGGATTCTTAGATAAACAGATAAGAAGATGATTTATCGTATTATTACCTAAGCCCAAGGAGGGAGGTCAGAGCCAAGAAATTAAAGCAGAAAACAGAAATAGAAAAGAAATACAGTAAAAATCATAGCAAATGCCATAAATCATTTTATGGTGTAAAATAATAGGCTACACTCCGCGATACTCTTGAAATATTAACAGCCATCCTTACTGCTATTCGAAGACGATTGTAACCTCCAACGGTATTCCGCAAATATCCCGCAGAATGGCAGCTTGATGTCTCCCCCACATTCTACCCAACGAACCGCCACGAGTTTATGGGAATGATGACAAAATTGGCGTTACGTTTCTTTCCTGCTGGCAAACAGTCAGAGTGCAGAGGAGTAAGCGAAATTATGTACGTAACAAAATATGTTTAAAATGAAGACGAGTTTCACATAGAGTCAACGGGTTTTACAGAAAGTAAGTAGTGTAAAACAAAGTTGAAAAACCGTTTCTGGTTTTCCTATAAACCTCCAATCTATTCAGTAATTTGTAAAACATATCCATATCTAAACCTGCTCCTGGATCAGTATACGAGAAATACGAAGTTTGGTCGAAATCTATCCAGCCGTTCCTCATTGGTGCTGGAACAGACAAACAGACACGAAAGCTAAAAACCAGTGATACGGTCTTGAGCTGACCTAAAACGGATATCTGAAAAATTGGCCCAAAAGAATTAAATTATAGGCAGCGGACTCCCTGCAACTTTATTGAAATAGATATTTTAAACAATGAAAACCGAGCATTCTATTTGTTTTTCTCTATGAACAAACCATTTTCGTCTATGATATATGTAATATTCACTATTATTGAACAAACAATAATAATAATCATAGAAAAACGTATCATGACTCATTTATACGTGTTCTTTAAATAAATAAATAAATAAATGAATAAATAAATGTGAATGTGTTTTATTGAAATAAATATTAAAATACATTGAAATGTTATGGCGATGCAAGTATCTACAATACATAATATCGTAGCTATTAGTCTATATATTGTATCAATGTTTTAAAGGAGCATAACAAAAACAGGTTGTTATTCATGTACAAACCAGTACATCTCTATATTATATTAATACATAAGTTACAAACGTCAACCCGTGGTGTAGGAGTAGCGTGCCTGTCTCTTACCCGGAAGCCTATGGTTCGATTCCCGATCAGGTCAGTGATCTGAGTGTAGCTATCTGACGGTGAAATATCGGACCCGGTTTAGAGAATTTGTCGCACTGACCACGCATCACCTCACACTCTACAGACCTTCGGGAAGACGAGCGGTTGGTTGGCAAGCCAAGGCTCACTAGTGCGTCTGTGTCATAGGGGGATGGGTGTGGGATTTATAGTGAATAAACAATAATAGGCCTACTTCGGACAAGCAATTATAATTTTAAAAGTCATTTAAACAAATAAATGCATTAAATACTGGGTCTCTCATATTGCACCCGACAGGGACATGATCCAAGGATCTCTGGTTAAGACTGGTCGTCTAAATTGCAGACTCAATGCTATTTTGAGGAAAGAAATCGTGAAATTAGTAAATATCAACATCACTGAGACAGATGAAATAAGTCTTTAAAATTTATTATCTAAAATTCATTTTTTGCAATCTATTGCGCAACCTTTTCCTTTGTCCAGCGGTGGCCCCGTAGAAGGGAGAAGCCTGTGAAGTCATGGGTGGGGCTGCAGCGTTGGTTCACCACGACGTAACTTGAGAGAAGTTATCCTCAACTCACGTTAGAGAAAGCGAGAAGATGCAATCGTTTTCGAAGCGAAATATGGGAGCCTTCTTTAATTCAGTTTGGCCAACTTGATTGTCTACGCTGTGAAAATTAATAAAATCTAAATTCTGGCGTCGCTTTTCGATCTAGAAGAGATAGTTATAATTGGGGCATTTATTTAGATTGTGTAATGTCCTTTCCTGCTGATAACTTACGGATGGAGAAAGAATACGTCGTTTCTCCGGCGTGGAAAAGTACCACGGGCCATCTGGTTAGTGTAAAGACACCCTATTAATGCGGGGAATTACCCCAGAGTAGGGGGGAATGAGGAAAAACTTTAAATAATTACAAGAGATCCTACGAAAAACAATCGCACGGATGTGTCACATTCACATCAGATGGATATTACTCACCTAGTGTTCGCACTATTTGACCTATAGTGGGCCGTGGATAAGCCATCTGCATATTTTAAGTGGGGGAAACCTCCTTGTTGTAAAAAGCACTGCCAAGTGTGCAGCCTCTCATTCGGGACTTTCAGCTCAAGGAGGGCGAAGCTATGTTTAGCCGAGCTCTTAGTAATTCTTTGTTCAGTGATTTGAAACCTAAAATGTAAACGCAAGAGAGTAATTCGTGTGAATAGTACATAGTGTTGACATACGTGATGCTAATAATTAAATATTTAAACTGTGTCGAATAGCGAACACATAATTCGACTTGTAAAATTATTATTATTATTATTATTATTATTATTAGTATTATTATTATTATTATTACACCAAGATCTTGACGGGTAGTAATAAATGAACAGTTCCTGAAAGGTACGGGGTAATTCGATATTGAAACGCGGACTACAAGGTACTAATCAGAGATCGTGGCCGGACGCCCGCGCGGAACGCAATCGAACGTATTGTGGAAATAAATTTTGTGACGTGTTCTGTGCCTAGGAACTGCAAGTGACAGCATCGATCGAGGACTATGGACTTCCGCCTTGAAATAAAGTTATCAGTAATCGCCTTGGTGTTGATGGAGCAGTGCTAAAACCCGATATGGTCCATCCCAGCTGACCGAGATGTCATCAGAGGATAGAGGATGAGTACTTTTCTAATTAAATGGCATGACTTGAGGGGAAGGGAATTATTTGTCATAAAATATAGCTATAAGGTTAGGGATGCAAACCTTATTTGAATATAGAAGTGCCAAAGATGAGCACGTAGTTTTTTGTAACAGGTCTGAGTGATTTTAATCGTAAATATCGGAAATTTTGATTATGAGAAATGTGTATGCGGGAGAAGATTCATTTATTTATATGATTTTGGAAACCCATAGTTAATGCGTCATAAGACCAGTAGTTTAGTAGATTCAAGGATTGATAACTTAAGATGGGTTGTAGTTAATCCAGGATTGATAATTGCATGAGTAGTAAGTACCGTAAGTTAAGCTACGTGAGAAGTTCCAGAATTCCAAGAGATGCTCACAGGATTGATACCCCAACTCCACCCTTGAAATATTTAGCTAGGGATTGTTTTAACTTAAGTTGGGTCGTTTTGATCAGTTTAATTATAATTCAATAATGTGTGAATTAACGTGTGACTATTTCATTATGAGTTATTTATGAGTTAATTATGATTTCATTATGAGTTGATTACCGTGTGACTATTTAATTATGAGTAAATAATTAGAATGATTATGATTTAATTATGAGTTGATTACCATGTGAATATTTAATTATTCGTTAATTATTAGTTAATTATGTTTTAATTATGATTTGATTAACGTGTGACAATTTAATTACGTTTAAATTATGAGGAAGTTACCGTGTGATGTTTTGATATGATTTAATTACTAGGTAGTATCTAATTTCGATCTGATTAGCAGGTGTATGGCATAATTATTGCGTGCATGTGTACGGTAAATCGCGTAAGGATGTCAGTGGACAGCTGAAACCAATAATAATAATAATAATAATAATGACGATAATGGTGATAATTATACGAATATTAGTATTATAATCCGGTGTGGTGAGGTGAGAAAGGTGTGACATTTGAAGTCATGGGTTCGGCCATGAGCAGAATACGAGTTGAATGGAGGTTCTTTTATTTGAAGTCAAGGCGGTTTGAAGTTTGAACTCACGGTGTGAGATGTTATAATCACACACATAGAGGGTTATGAATGAGTAATTGACCTCAGTATTATCGAGTGTGTACCACGGGACGATGTATCTTAAAAGGGATGGTTTGTTATGCCCGTAAAAGACAAGGCTAATGACCGCCTGCGGTAGTGTGGGTGATGCTCGACCTTGTGCCAGATGTATGTTTTGTGTGTGTTCGCCTCATAGGAAAGGAACTTTGGGCTCAGAAGCAAGGCCTGGCTGAATATGGCTAGTGGTTCGAATTGTTCAACACGGCAGAATAATGTATTTGCCAATAAGCGACACGGTAACTGGTACTATTATTATTATTATTATTATTATTATTATTATTATTATTATTATTATTATTATTATTATTTATTTCAGTATAAATTAGCTAGGGTTTTCAGCGCCATATGTTTGTCATTGGGGTCATCATATCAGTCCTGAGCGTGGGCGATGGTATTCCATAACGGTGGGATGAAGGATGTGTGTCTCACGTGATTCTTGTACATAATGTGTGACTATTTATGACGAGTTGTGAAACGTGTAGTGAATGTAATTAGCGTCGGCGGTGGCTTCATCCCATCGGTACGGCGAATTGTGTATTCAAGTGAGGGTTCGGTTCAAACCCGGGTGTTTGATCCATGTCTTTATAATTTATCTTATGGTATTCCGTTGGGGAAATAATTCGTGTTTTGGATTAGGCGTCACTCAAACTTGTTGCATGAGTGTAGATTTCATCTGTTCAATAATATGGGATAGCTTCAGTGTTTATGATAAATGTTTCCGTTGACGTTGAGTCATGGCATCTCGCATCGCGATAGATAGTACTCGGACCTATCACACAAGACCAACGGTCAAAAATGATCCACAAAGAAATGTAGAATCAATTATGTACTTCATTTGTGTATATATGTTTTATTTCCATAATCATCAGGATTCAATAAACCAACTGAATTATTTTAAACTTTAATGGAATGTGTTCTCATTATAGTTAGGTTTGCCCCGTTTTCTCCTACCCTGTATGCCGCTAAGTAAATTTAAGATATGTGCCATTCATTTACCCATTAACGCCCTGTAGATTTTCTCGCCGGAGCCTTTTTGGGGTAGGGGGCTGGTACAATATAAACCCAGACCGAACTCACGATGTTTGTACTCTGGGCTACGGCAGATGTAGTATGGGAGGCGGGCGCTTTGTTCTTGATCTTGCAAGCACCTCGCACGTGTTTGACCTGGCAAGCATGATTCGCCAGTCTGAATCTCAGCTGTTAACGGAGTGAGACAGTTATCATTGCAACACCATATTTTTGTATGTAACAGTTCTGGTTTCAGCTTAATGGTCGTGTGAACAGCAATGGTGTTTATGAAGTTCCTCATTATGATAGGAAGACCGGTGGTTGGTAGAGCTGGGAATGATACAACGCAACCGTTTTATCGCAACTGTTCCCACAACACAACCGTTGTCAAATGAAACCGTAGCAATGGTGCTCTGCTGTTGCGTTCTTCGCCAGCACCGATCATGAGGCGTTTCATGTTTCACAACCGGTACATATACAAAAGTGCTGTCCGCAATCGTTGCATTTCTTGACAATGGAGTTTTCCAATGTAACTGCCGACAGTGGGGTTCGAACCCACTATCTCCCGAATGCAAGCTCACAGCTGCGCGACCATAACCGCACGGCCACTTTCTCAATACAGAAGCGTGTTAGGGAAAAAAGTTATATCACTACTATCGACCAAACTATTATGTTCATTCGTGCTTTGAGGTCGTTTATGAAATAAACAATAGGCCTACAAAATTCAATAACACCATTATTTTTTCTCGTTTTATTTCACGTTAGTCATGTAGAGTTATTACTATTATCATTATAATGTTCTTAAGATTGTGTGAATGTGTGTGTAAGTGCCGGCATGTGATAGTCAGCTGTCTCATTCTTCAGGAAGTTGAGGTGAGTTACCTTCTTTTAAATAGCATATATTATTATGTGATAATCTATTTGTTGGAATTCTCAGAATTCAGCTAGGCAGTTATTGTGCTCGTGGACCTGACCTTGGCAGTGACGGTAATAATAATCCCTTCCCCATGGCCTCTCCCTTCTCGGCAGGTACTCTGTTGAAACAAGCATTGTCGACATCTTCTCACAGCCTGCAGTTTTGCCATGTAAATGCTCTTTCTCTTCCGGCGCATTACGACGAAATTCAAACAATACTAATGGAAAATAATGTATATATACTTTGCATTTCTGAAACCTGGCTGACTCCTAGCATTCCGTCCTCCGTTGATATCGATCGATATAATCTAACACGTTTCGATCGATCAGATGGAAGGCGTGGGAGCGGGACAGCGAATTACTGTAGAAACGACCTAATGAGCCGAGTGATATGTACGTCTTCCCAGGGTGTACGAACAAGGCCGGAATTCATGTTCGTTGAAGTAAAAATGAACAGAAAAAAGGTGATGATTCCTGTCATATACAAACCGAACTTCCAGGCTATTTATGAACACATAATCATTATGGGGGATTTTAACTCTAACCTACTTAATACAACTCATGACAGTAATCAATCAGTAGATTTGTTTATTACTTGTAACATGACTATTCTCCCGTTACAGCCCAAGAATCACGTGTATGCAATTAACCGTTCATCACACACACCCATCAATGTCATTGTAACGAACAACCCAGGTAAAGTAATAACCCATGGGCAAATCCCTGTACCATCCATTTCGACCCACGACCTTACATATTTATCCTATTCCCTCAAAATACCTAACTACAAACCTAAGCACATAACTATCAGGAATACGAAGGACATAAACGTGGATTACTTGAATTATGACGCTTATCAACTACCGTGGGGCGATATACGCAGTACAAATGACGCTGACGCTAAAGTTAACGTGTTTAATACGATTGTAAATAACTTATATAAAAGACATGTCACTAAACGTCGAATAAGGGTTTCTCGCCCTTCTTGTCCATGGCTAGATGGTGAAACCAAGAGAATGACGGCCCACCGTGACTCGTTATTTCGACATTATAAACAAACCCTAGAGGACACAGACTTCGAATCTTACCGCATCTTAAGAAATCGCACGTAGCAGTTGATCAGAAATAAAAAATATAGATACTGCCGAAATTTAGCTAATAACTTAAATTCTAATCGTGCATGGGGCCAACTTATAGCTCTGGTGATACGAAAACATCAACTGAGACAGACAAATCCTGACATTCCACTTGACGAACTGAACGATTACTTTAGTCGAATAAATATTCAACCCACCCAAATTAACTATACAAACTCACCGCCCTCCCCTTCAGCCAATCCACCATTCACATTTCACAGTGTCACAGAAAACCAGGTTAAAAAGGCTTTGTAGTCGATTAAATCAAAGGCTGCATGTGTGGATGATATTGCTATTATTTTATACATAAGGTTATGGGTGCTGTCCTGCCTATACTGACGCACGTACTAAATTACTGTTTACTAAACGGTACTCTCCCTACTCTACGGAAAAGAGCCAATATTATACCGGTACCTAAGAATTTAGACCGACAGTCACCCTCTGACTATCGTCCTGTGTCCACACTCCCTGCACTTCCTAAAGCCTTTGAACGTTCAGTATATGAGCAAGTTCTGGAATACCTAAATAAAAATGCTCTTCTGGATGCAATCTCGATTTAAGAAGGGCCACAGTACTGCGACAGCACTTTTGAAGGTTAGTGAAGACATTAGAAACGCAATGGACAAACGGCTGCTCACTATACTTATCCTTCTTGACCTCAGTAGCGCCTTTGACACTATACAAATACAGACTATGATGAAGAATATGGAACGGTTAAATTTTGATCTGGCTGCGCTTAAGTTTTTAAATTCTTATTTGAGTAACCGTCAGCAGCGTGTAACAGTAAACGACAAGGCCTCTACATGGAAAATGAAACTTAGTGGTGTCCCATAGGGCAGTACTCTAGGGCCCTTACTTTTCTGTATTTACAGCAGGGGCGGTGCGTGGTATTGTTGCAGGGTTGCACAACTCCCAATAATTTTACGCTTCATTTGTCGTCTTTTCTTCCTATTTTTCAGTTTAATAAACCTAACATGTACTCTAAAATGTGTTAAAATCAACCACCTTTTGTCGTTTGATGTAATAATGCTTCGTAACGGACCATTAAACTTCGCCGTCTTCAAATCAAACTCAGGGAGTTGACTTCCCTACGCCAACTCCCTAGCGCGCCGCTATTTAGTTACAGCAGGGTCGATCCTAAGCCTGTATACGATGTATAGTATCAGGCAGCAAGCCCGCCAGCATCGGTCCTAGGGAGTTGCATGAGACCAGCAAGTCCCCTATCGAAAAACAGTTCCAAATGTCCCCGTTAGATTGCACCACCCTGCAGAGATGACTTCATCCCTGCTTTCTCTCCTCTCGCAACGGTAATTTCTTCTTCACACCACTGGGGTAAGCTGCACCGTACCATTCACAATGTTACCAACATTGGTATTTCATGGGTAATCATAACCTTTTCTTTCTAACTCCCAAAATTTGTTTTAAGAATATACTTTCGGAGGAAACATTTTCTCGTCAGCATAACTTATACATTTGTCAACCGTAAAACGAACTTTGTACCAACACTGTCACATGTTGGTAAACGGCTGGACAATTGCGACATGAAGTTGTTGGTGTTAATGTAGACGTTATGTTTACATTTATCACGTGCAGGTCTTGGTGTGTTTTCAGGTGATTGAGTGTTTTGGTTCTAGGTAATTTTTCTGTGCGTTATTATAACTGATGGATTCTAAATTCTGAGTAAGAGTTCGTCGCAAAGCTGCCGGTGTTTGTATAGTTTAGTTCCAACAAATAGTGTGTACATTTTTGGACAAACTGAAACTACGCCATGAACTATCGTCCATTTATTTAGCACAAGAATTCAGATCATTGTCGGGTGATGTTAGTCTACCAGAGTTTATAATCACCAACAACCTAGAGAGGACGTTCACTGAATTGAGTGCTTGAAAATGCTGAAGTTAATTCTTACAATCTCCATGACGTATGTCGAAGCAGAAAGATGTTTTTATACTTTGAATAGAATAAAAACTTTCTTAAGGAACTCAATGACACAGGAAATATTGTCGGCCTTGGCAATGCTTTCTATATAAAGAGATCTGGTGATGGAAATCGCAGACTTATCAACAGGTGACTGACAAGTCTGCATCAATAAAAGACAGGAGGGCAAATTTTCAATTGAAGTGAGTTAAGAATAACTGTAGTTGTACTCTTATTCCCTCTGTTTTAATTGCTGGATATATTTCAATTTTAATATGAAAGCAGTTCATTACATAGGGACACTAGGGATTCTTGTTATTTATATAAGATTCCCATTTAAAATTGCAACACTAAAAATTGTGGTGCAACACCCAGCTTCAGATACCACCAGCCGCCACTGATTTACAGTATATCAATGACATACCATCAGTGATAGGAAATAACACACACCACCTCTATGCTGACGATCTACAAATTTATCGACACTGCAAGACTTCAGACTTAGATGAAACAATACAAGATATTAACAATGACCTCCGATAACTCAGCATATATGCACAACGAAATTCTCTTATACTAAACACCACAAAATCTCAGGCAATCATAATTGGATAACGAAAATTACTGAGCTTCTCAAACAATGTCGCAATCCCGCCTATCCTACTGAATGGTAATATTATTCCCTACAGTAAAACGGTTAAAAATCTCGGAATAATTATGAATGAAACACTTGATTGGTCTGATCACACGAAAGAAATACGTAAAAAGATTTTTGGAATGCTTCACCCTCTTAAACGGCAGAGAGATGTATTTCCTTTTGAGCTAAAGGCCAAACTAATACAGACACTGGTTCTCCCTATTCTTGATTATTGTGACGTTGTTCTAGTTGACATGACAAGAGAAGAAACACTTAAACTTCAACGAGCACTGAATTTCTGTCTGCGATTTATTTACAATATCGGATACGATGTTCGTATCACCCTATACTATCAGGCTCTCTCATGGCTGAAAACTGATAAACGTCGGCAGCAACACATGTTAATGATGGTATTTAGAGTGTTAGCTGAAAATCAGCCACTGAATATTTCTTCTAAATTCACCTTTCTATCATCATATAACAACTTAAATACACGTTCGAGATCCTTTCTTTCTATTCCAGTGCACCGCACTAATAAAACTAATAGATCATTTGTGGTGACCAGTGCCAGGCTATGGAATTCCCTGCCAGCTCAGGTCAGAGAAACTAGCTCTTTGTCAAGGTTTAAGGTCGCCTGCCGGGACTACCTGCTGAGGACAGCTGACAGAATGGTTGAAGTATGAATGTGTGCATGTCTGAGGATTAGTCATTTTGAAGAGTTTTTAATATTAATTAGTTTTATATTAATTTAGTTAGTAATTTATTTAATTCGTTTTCATTGATATTAATGTTTGTAGTTTTAACTAGGCGTACATTAAGTATCTTAGTATTTTATTTAAGATTTTGAGTAGAATGTGGTTAAGTGTACGAGAGGGCCTCGAGCCCTAACTTTGCCACTGTCAAAAGGACACTAATAAATAAATGTGTATGTATGTTCAGTCTTCAGCCCTAAGGCTAGGTGGATCCTCAACAGCTCTGCCATCAGCTGTCATGGATGGCCTAGGCAACACTGAAGAGGCGTACTAGGGAAATGAGGAGTGCGGTAGTTTCCCTTTGCTTTCCTCACCGAGGCAGAAGTTGCTATTACATATCAGACTGCCAAGCCCACTGAAATGCATGCACCAACCGACCCTATGAGTATCATTTTCACACCATTCATAGCAGGGACTGGCTGCACAAGGAATGGCATTACTAACATAGCTCATACCTCAGTCACTTTCATATTGTCAAAGCCAAGGACAAGACAGAGACAGATCAGTGAAAGTAACAAAATTGCTCTAGCCCATACCAGAAGACATAGCGCACTGTAAACACTAGGTCCTGCCAGCAAAGGCATAATAAATAAATAAATAAATAAATAAATAAATAAATAAATAAATAAATAAATAAATAAATAAATAAATAAAATAGATTTGGAATTTTAAATTTATACCTTAATATTTTTATTGCAGGTAGAACGCCGGCAGTGCCAGTTTTTAAACGTGTTTCAACCATACTTTAAGTCTGAGAATATTTCTCAAAAGCACGTTATCTGATCGAATCCAAATTTTAATAAAATATGCATGGAATGTTTTATTTATTGTTTATAAGTTTCAGAATTTTATCTTCCCAAGGAAAAATAAACTGTTTTCAATTTTGTAAGACAAATTTTTCTCGGCTCAGGGTGGTTGGAAAATTACTTTCTTGGTCGCGTTGTGATCTTTATATATCTGATGGTTATGCTGTATGGCTGTGAAATATGTAAATGAATGCAATTCCTTTATATCAGTTTGTATTTATATTGGATAGAATGATATGCATCTCTGGCTGGCCGGTACTAGGAAAGACTTGAGACGTTGCCACGGCGGTTGATGGACTACATCATTTGTTTACACATCAGTAGGAATGCGTCATTTTGCAATCTTTTTTTTTTTTTTTACGACGGTTGCCTGCGCGCAAAGGTTTCGACGGCAACCGTTGTCTAAAAGCAACTCTTTTCTCCAGCACTAGTGGTTGGTATGCTGTTAGTGCAAGACGAATAATTGGGCCAATTTTTTTCGAGACGACAGTAAATGCATAGAGATACCAGGATGAGATTCTGACTCCGTTCTTCCATCAGTTAACGGAAGAAGAAAAGTCGCGTGGGTGGTTTCAACAAGATTCAACCCTTGTTCATACAACAGAAGATTTCCTTCTTACAATCTCGGATATGTTTGCAGACTGAGTGATTAGTTCTGGTCTGTTTTCACCTCGTTCTCCAAATCTAACACTGTGTGCCTTTTACTTGTGGGGTAAACTGAAGGAAAAAGTGTATCGAACTAATCTTCATACATTGGAGGAACTGAAAGAAAACATTACGAATGAAATCAGGAACATTACAGGGGCAGAACTCAATCACGTCAGCCAGAATGTGGTTACCAGGTACAATGCCTCTATAACCCAGGAAGGACGAAATTGCAAGCGTCTTTCATAAGGTAAGATTTTATGTAAGATTGTATAAACGCTTAAAGCAGGACGGTGCGGTGTGTGCGACGTAAGTTCGGCTGAGGCAGCTGTCGAATCACAGAGTACAAACACCATGCGTTGGGTCTGAGTTTATAAGAGAGACCCTGTATCTTTTAATGGATAACGACAAGGTCATCAACCCTAGGTCTGACAGTTCATCTCCTACTTAGAGCAGCTAAAACTCTCACTTGGAACACTTGTAACTGGAATGTGTAGCACTTGCTTTGCTATGATTGCTAAATATTGAAATTCATCTCTGTTGTTCTCCACCACCGAAGTAAATTATCATCGTCAACCTGGGTGTCTACATGTATACATCGATCAAATTCATTAAGATCTGGTATATCTCTTTCCCAGTCCTCAAGTGGTATATTCTTCTTTGTCGCTGTAGTTGCATTGATGATTTCAGCTCCCTCAATACGGTTACCAACAATGACAGTAATTGAGGAGTTTCTGCTCAAAAGGTGCTATTTCTACCCTAAGAAAGGTATGAGAAAAATCACAAGAAACGTAAAATAAAAAGTCACAAGGAACGTTCCCATGATAAGGATTCGTTCACTTTTAAAGAGTCACATCTTTATGGTTATTTGTTATTATTATTTATTTAGCATTCGGCTGTACATATCAACATTAGTCAAAAATAAAATACCGTATGTATTTACATTATTTTCAGTTTGACTTTGAAGTTGTTATAATCTCTATTACTGCTGGACGTGCTTCCACAGTCACTGAAGTTGCCACTATAGGAATTGTGTCTGGCAGTCATTCACTATGTGCCGTATGGTCTGTCTGGGAGCATCACAACTGCATTCTGGCGAAGGTATATGTCCCCACTTGTAGAGAAGATCTGCACATCTGCCATGGTTTGTTCTTATCCCGTTCAGCATTGACCACGTTTTCCAGCGCAGGAGAAAGCCACTTGGTGGTGTTGTTGTGCTTGTGATGTCTTGCAGCTAACATGGAATGTTTTTTACCAATTCTTCCTTCCAGGTTTGCAAGAGGATGGAATTATTGTTTACCAGGTGCCCTGCTGTCCGGGTGGAGGGGTTCCGCGAACTTAAACGTTGGCTTCAGCAGCAATGATGTCCTGGTGTATTGGTAACTGGCCGTTTGCATTTATCTTCTTATACTGGATTGCTCATAGCAATCGATAATATTCCACTACTGTAATACATGTGGACGAAGTAATGATTTATTTTCTGCAAGTGGAAATAGCAGGTTTCGAACAGACGCTCCTCAATTATTAATATGCAACATGAGAGATCACGTTAAACATGAAATTAAATTAAATGTTCATAAAGAGAATATCGGTCTTCTCAGAGAGAGACTGGAGCATTAGACGTACCTTTTGCACATATTTCACGCACAGTTGTATGGAATTGTTGCCTTTTATCTTTTGGCAACACTCTCAGGCAAAAGTAGTTCGGCACTGAAAGTTTGACGACTTTGTGAAGAATATTAACTTGAAACTCCTGATTCAGAAATTTTTTTCCAGTTTCTTCAAAAGCTCTGTTATCTGAAAAGATATTGTGATTATATATATTCATGTATTTCCATTATGGGTTATTTTTCTTTTCTTTCTTACAAAGTAATTGCAACAGCTTCTAATTATTCGAATACAGTAACAGAGAAAGCAAATTTAATTCTACCTTGTCATCTCCATATTCAACAGTACAATGAGATAGCAAAGCATGAAACCATAGCCTACCAGGCCGTGCTGCAAAGTCCTTTCTGAATTATTTGTGGCATCCCTGAAAGAAATAATCTGAGCAGCTACATTTTTGGGAATGAACAGACGCCAGTATGGTCACATAGCTATTCCAGCGAGTACAACAGTACTATTTTAATAAAGACCGAAATCGACTGCGCAGAGCTCTTCTTTTGAAGTAAAATACAATAGCTTAAGCGATCTGCAACCCCCAATTGGTTTCAGGGAGTGTATGGTTCATGTAAGACTCATCCTGTGCATGCCGTAGCTGTATTGAACATGTGCATAGCACAGTGGAGACTTTTGTAATGTTCTAGGGCCCTCACAATATTACTTACCTGATCTGTAACAAATACAATTTTCTTAAAAATTTCTTGAGAAGTAACAACCAGAATTCTAACTCATCTCTAATGGTAGCTCCAGTTTTAGGACAGTCGGAGATAATAGCACATCCTATACATATTTTCTCAGCGACCATTCCTTTGTTATATAGTGAATTGTAATGACGCCCTTTATAGCAGTCCACAGGTCTTCAGCGATCGATCAATTGCTCTCCTCAGTAGATTTAAGGACGTCTTGTATCATGGTTGATTGATCGTCATCAGCGCAGGCTTCTATTCTTCATGAATATTCAAAGCACTATATTTGTCATATAATGTCCGATCTAAATTCAATAACCCCGTTCTCTCGATTCTGAAAAAAACTCCAAGGTATTTTTGACATATTTCCCATATATGACCTCCTTATATTCTTGAGATATATGTAAATGTGTCTTTCTTTCTCTTTCTTTCTTTCTTTCTTTCTTTCTTTCTTTCTTCGGCACGCATAGCCCAGTAAACCAGTAGTTCCCAATGCACTATTGCTTAACTTCTCACAAGTCTTTCACTGAGGACATTCAAGAGTTTGAAGTTTCTTCAATAACACAAGATTTCACTAATGTGGGTTTCTTGCATTAAGGCTAGGAAAATATTGGACAGCAACATCACCTGAAAGAAAGTTTTATTTCTGCGATTGCTTACGCACTAAATCTTCCTGTCTCCTGTACACACTCGCAATCCACAAAATATTGATTGAATGTGTTTGTTTTCCACTTACAAATTAAAACTTCCATCTATTTCGCCCAAGAAGTTAAGAGCAGGACAAACAGAACTTGTTTGTACTGTCTGGCTTGAAGAGTGGTCGAGGTAGTTGTAGCGATAGGTATTACTGCCTCCCCTCCAAGCAGGAGTGAAGAAGACTGCTGGCTGCCAAGTGAAGGGAGACAAGCAACAGTAAAGTATAAATGTACACCCCCGAACTGATCACTAGACATCGAATTTATATGCAAATGCATATTTTGTTTGATGATGTGTAGATCTCCAAAACCGACGAAGAAGTGTGTTTGCAGGTGAAATTGGACAAATTATTAAGTTAGTGCATATATTTGAGATTAGAGCACACATTTCAAGTATAGGATTTATTGTGCTTGTTTTCGATTTTTATTATGCATATTTTAATATGTTTTTACAAAAATTCTTCAAGGCTATATAAAGTAACTGATTCCGTGAACTCTTTCGGCAATGAAACGGTTCAAAGTGAACTGGAACTTATGAAGACACACTTCAATACCATACCAGCTAGAATTAATCAAGAAGCTAGAAGCACCTGAGTTTCGTTTTGGTGATTCTCTGGACATTATGAACTGAATGCGCGAACTGAAAGTTATCTCCTAAAACCTCGGATTGGGTCTGCAAACAAAATACCGTGGTGTCCTTAAACTAAATCCGGGCTACGATATCATGGTAGGTGTATATAAATGCTTGGCTGGTACTAATAATGTGGATCCACCAGAATGTTTAACACCTACACTCTCTACCGAGTTCAAGTACTGTCCTGTCACATCCGTTGATATGAGTTACTAGCCGATGTACCCGTGCTTCGCTACGGGATTCTCAGAAAGACTGACTTTGTGGTTTTCCCAACTGAAGTCAACATAGGTCATTACAAAAACGTCAGTAGGAATGCAGTGATTAAAAGTAATGCTATCATATAAAATACTCGATCAAATAAAAAACCGCACATTTTCTCACTTTTAACGAACAGTACTACGGTGTCGATCTAACAGTCCAAAGTTCCAGTGCTGCAAAGACCAGGCCGCAGACAGTCGTGCACACTCCTCTGCCTTAATTCCGTTAAATACGCACACTGCTCATTTCAATCAGTGCCTCATAGTAGGGATTGAATAGCTCGAATGCTATGATGAACCAGTGTGTTACGTACCAGAAGTATCAGAAAATTTATGAAGCGCAGGAATAGCATGCTAAAGAAGAAAGTTATCTAACTCCCCAGCTAGGTCCCGCCAATATTCAGGGAGGCTGTTATACTCGGTACGACCGGGCGAGTTGGCCGTGTGGTTAAGGGCGCACAGCTGTGAGCTTGCATCCGGGAAATAGTGAATTCGAACCCCACTGTCGGCAGCCCTGAATATGGTATACCGCGGTTTCCCATTTTCGCATAGGGAAAATGCTGGGGCTGTACTTAATTAATTCACACTCACAGCCCTTTCCTATCCCATCGTCGTCATAAGATTTATCTGTGTCGGTGCGACGTAAAGCAAATTTAAAAAATACTCAGTTCGCAGCAGTAATCCTATCTAACGGAGATGAGTGGCAACAGAAGACACAAAGCACATCACAACAAACAATGGTCAATGTAATGCTATTGTTGATTAATTTTATGAGCTTTCTATGTTGTAGGCCTTCACGTTTAGTTGTCTTTCTACTCTGTGATATTAGGGCGTGTTGTAAAATTATTTATAGCGTAGACTGCAGCTCCTAATTCTCCGACTTTACATACCGATTTTCATTGAATTCTGTTCACCCACTTTCTCGTGACTCGGCGCTGATACGGACTTAGTAACAAAAATCCTAATTCATGAATACCTGTGTGATCATAGCCGGTACGGTAACAATGTATAAGACATAAATGATCGGAAATTTATTGCTATATAACTTGAGTTATTTTGTATTTATTGATACGACCACTAATAACATAAATATTTGAGAATTACATTTTAGGCCTTCCCCTAAACTACCATTTTACTGAACGTGAATAAAATTTTTAAGGCCTAGATTATAGCGACTTAGTCCCCGATTTTACATACTTACAAAGCTATATTTATTAAGATACTGCCACCAATAACATAAATATCTGAGAATTAAATTTTAGTCCTTCCCCTAAACTTCCATTTTACTCAGCCTGAAAACAATTAATTATAGCCTACATTGTAGCGACTTATTCTCCGAATTTGCCTACCGATTGTAATTAAGATACGACCACTAATAACATAAATATTTGAGAACTAGTGAATGTACCCGTGCTTCGCTACGGTATTCTACATTGTATTCGAATATCGAAGTAAATAGTGTGCATGCAGTAAATAAGATTGTTTTAAAATCGCATGTCTCTTAGCGTTATCCGAGAAAGAGCATGGGGAGGTCCCGTACGTTGTTTCCATTGTAAAGTGTTTGTTATGGATTTGTGATATAACGGCAGGCTCACTGCCTACTGACATTCACAATCGAGTTGGGAAGTTTACATTATAATTGCAGGCCCCATTGCCTACTATGCGGACATCATCGATTTGGGGAGTTTTCGTTAAAATGGCAGCCCCCTTCCTACTTCCAGACAGATTACAGTTGAGGAGTTTCTATTATAATGGCAGGCAATTACCCTACTCTCACTCGAAATTGAGTTTGCAGTTATCATTATAATGCCAGGCCCATTTTCCTACTTCCAGCCAGCTTACTGCCAGTCACACCAAGTTGGTGAGTTTCCATCAAAATAGCAGGCCACTATGCCAAATGCCAGTCACATTTTAGATGAGGACATTTCTTTATAATGGCGGGCACCCTTGCCTACTGCCAAACACAATCGGGTAGGGGAGTTTTAAACAAAACTGCATGCTCACTTGCCTTCTGCAAGTCAAATCGAGAAGTGAACTATTCATTACAATTGTAGACCTTCCTTACTAATGACAGTTACACAGGAGTTGGAGAAGGAACCCTTTCATACTGCCAGTCAAAGTCGGTGTGGGGAATACTGATTACAATAGCAGACCCACCCTTTCTCGATCGCTACAAATCGACATCAGTGAATATATATAGATCGACATACGAACGTATATGCGTGTTTACAATATTGAAGACCTTCATTTACAGATTAACTGCTACTAAACGTACGTCATATTATATTATATATACCATTATTATTATACCATAAGACACGCCGGATTTAGTGGCCTAAATGGCTGGTCCTATGATATGTCATCTATTCTTGGGTCAGATTGAGTTAGAAACGTGGAACAGGGTAACGTTCTTGTAAGATAATCTCACATTACATTACTTTTCGGATAATTATGTGACAGCTACATACATAGCATTTGGCTCATATATGGCTACTGGGTGGGCCAATTTTCGTGAAGAGTTTGATGATTCTGTATTTCATATAAGTAATCGAAGGTATGAATTATGCATGTGAAAATTTCAAATTGACTTAACATCGATTAATAGAGAAAAATCAAACGTAAAAGGGATACAGATACGGCAAAAAGTCATAAGATCAAGGTTGTAGATCATTCCAAATTGAACGGAGATTGTGCAATCTGTTATGTGATAGGAATTTCCGATGGTCTGCACCATCATTAAAATTGCCTGCATCTTTCTATATTCTTCGGGAATAAAAAGTGAAAAATTTAATGATCTTGGATGTTTTCCGTTCGTTACAGGCTAAAACGTATAATTTTGTCAAATTTCAATTATCTTCTTTTTCTTCTGGCAGATTATGCCGCAATCTGGATTTTGGGCGAGGCGGGTAAAAATTAGGACTTTCAGGAAACTAAACTAAAAATTATGCAGATGGTCATTATTACCCCTTTTTAAACGGAAAGCTGTACGAAAATTTCGCCAAAATAGTCAGTGTAGAGGCACACAGTCGTTACGATTTGATTTATATAGATAAGGAATTTGCTCCATGTAAAACACCCTTTTGGCTATGTCCGCTGGACTTAACCTGCAAAAGTGACCATTCATGATATCTCCCTTATTAATCCTCCTGATGAAAAAATGCACATGAAAAAAAAAAAAGGTTTAGAGGTGGAATTCCATCACGTTTGGTCGATTTCCAGTCAGGTTGGTCTTGTTCTGTATATATTGTGGAAGAATAAAATCACCATTTCAGTTCCCTATAAACCGCCAGTCCATTCCGGAACATGAAATGTTATCTACGTTTAAAACCTACCTTTGGACAGGTGGATGCTAAATATGAATTTTGGTTCGAATGTCTTCAGTAGTTTTCAAGTTGTAAGGAATACGCTTTACACGCACCCACTCGTGAGTTAAGTCCGATGGGACTTGTACAAAAAAACGGTCCGTTAATGATATCTCCCTTATTAATCCTCGTATCGAAATGATGCACATGAGAAAAAAGGTTTAGAAATTAATTTCTACCAAGGCAGGTAGATTTAAATTAACGTTGGTTGTGTATATTTTGTGGAAGTGCAAAATCACTGTTTCGGTTTCGTATAAACCCCCAGTCAGTTCAGGGATTAAGAAACAATATTTGCCCTAAAACCTATCAAGGACAGGTGTATTCTAAATATGAGTATTGGTGGAAATACATCCAGTAGTTTGTAGCACTCGCGTACATAAGGCGTAATTAAGGAAGAAAATAATACAGTTAAGAAAGTTGAAAGTAGTAGAAAATGGATTATAACTGAGGACAGCCGGATAACGACAAATATGTAAATGCCAAGTTAATGTATTGGAAAATCAAATGTCCCTCAATAAATTATGCTAGTGTGAGTTATGGATATAATAAAACGGTAACAGAGGAGAAATTTAGGTCCATTGATTCCTAGGTAAACAAATAATAAGAAGATGACTAATGGTGTTATTACTTAATCTATTCGAAGGCGGTTATAACATCCAACGATATTCCGCCAATATCCCGCAGATAGGCCGATTGACGCCTCTCTTGCCTTCTACCCAAGGAACAACCACGAATTTAAAAGCATAATGAGGAAAATGGCAATACGTTACTTACCTGCTGGCATGCAGTCAGAGACGTTGCCATGGTAACCTGTAAGTTCGTTGTCGGTCTGTCGGTCACTCAATGCAGAGCATGGTACCAGCAGAAAATTGTAAATTTCTCCGACATGTAAAGAGTAAGGTAAATTATGAACATAACGAAAGTTGTTTATAATGAAGAGACGTTTCACGTACGGTAAACGAAGTTTACAGAAAATCAATAGTATAAGAGAAAATGGAGGAAAACCATTCTGGTTTTCCTATAAACACCCCGTCTATTCAAAGATTTTAAAATGATATGCATATTGAACCTTTCCCGGGATGAGTATACTCTAAATATGAAGTTTAGTTGAGATCTATCGAGCCGTTTCGACGTGATGGTGGAAAAACCATTCTGGTTTTCCTATAAACCCCCCGTGTATTCAAATATTTTAAAATGATATGCATATCGAAACCTTCCCCGGGAGGAGTATACTCTAAATATGAAGTTTCGTTGAGATCTATCCAGCCGTTTCGACGTAATGGTGGAAAAACCATTCTAGTTTTCCTATAAACCCCCCCCCCGTGTATTCAAAGATTTTAAAATGATATGCATATCGAAACCTTCCCCGGGATAAGTATACTCCAAATATGAAATTTGGTTGAGATCTATCCAGCCGTTTCGACGTGATGGTGGAAAAACCATTCTGGTTTTCCTATAAACCCCCGTGTACTCAAAGATTTGAAAATGATATGCATATCGAAACCTTCCCCGGGAGGAGTATACTCTAAATATGAAGTTTGGTTGAGATCTATCCAGCCGTTTCGACGTGATGGTGGAAAAACCATTCTGGTTTTCCTATAAACCCCCCGTGTATTCAAATATTTTAAAATGATATGCATATCGAAACCTTCCCCGGGAGGAGTATACTCTAAATATGAAGTTTCGTTGAGATCTATCCAGCCGTTTCGACGTGATGGTGGAAAAACCATTCTGGTTTTCCTATAAACACCCCGTCTATTCAAAGATTTTAAAATGATATGCATATTGAACCTTTCCCGGGATGAGTATACTCTAAATATGAAGTTTAGTTGAGATCTATCGAGCCGTTTCGACGTGATGGTGGAAAAACCATTCTGGTTTTCCTATAAACCCCCCGTGTATTCAAAGATTTTAAAATGATATGCATATCGAAACCTTCCCCGGGATAAGTATACTCCAAATATGAAATTTGGTTGAGATCTATCCAGCCGTTTCGACGTGATGGTGGAAAAACCATTCTGGTTTTCCTATAAACCCCCCGTGTATTCAAAGATTTTAAAATGATATGCATATCGAAACCTTCCCGGGGAGGAGTATACTCTAAATATGAAGTTTGGTTGAGATATATCCAGCCGTTTCGACGTGATGGTGGAAAAACCATTCTGGTTTTCCTATAAACACCCCGCGTATTCAAAGATTTTAAAATGATATGCATATCGAAACCTTCCCCGGGATGAGTATACTCTAAATATGAAATTTGGTTAAGATCTATCCAGCCGTTTCGACGTGATGGTGGAAAAACCATTCTGGTTTTCCTATAAACCCCCGTGTACTCAAAGATTTTAAAATGATATGCATATCAAACCTTCCCCGGGATAAGTATACTCCAAATATGAAATTTGGTTGAGATCTATCCAGCCGTTTAGACGTGATGGTGGAAAAACCATTCTGGTTTTCCTATAAACCCCCCGTGTATTCAAAGATTTTAAAATGATATGCATATCGAAACCTTCCCCGGGAGGAGTATACTCTAAATATGAAGTTTGGTTGAGATCTATCCAGCCGTTTCGACGTGATGGTGGAAAAACCATTCTGGTTTTCCTATAAACCCCCCGTGTATTCAAAGATTTTAAAGTGATATGCATATCGAAACCTTCCCCGGGATGAGTATACTCTAAATATGAAGTTTGGTTGAGATCTATCCAGCCGTTTCGACGTGATGGTGGAACAAACAGACAAACAAACAGACACGAACAATTTTATTTATATAGATATTGACTTAATTCCTCTCGTTCCCACTGGAACATAGGGCATCCGTGAAACGTCTCCATTGTCCGGTTTCGTTTCGCTTCAGTTTCTTTAATAATTGGATTTAAGATGTGCAAGTTATTAGCTCACAGCACCCGAGCTAGGTGGTGGGGCTGCCGTCTGAGCCCCCAACCCTGCCTTTCTCTTAGCCTTTGAAGACCCCTCTTCACCACAAGGCAGTGGTTTCCTCCTATTTATTTAACCCCACGCGTAGAGGGTTGCCTCATCTGCCAGATTTGCCGTCCCAAAGGTCTCCTTCTTCGCCGCATCTGCCATTGAGGATTTCACCAGAACCCCGTTAGCCGTCAATTTTCAGGGTTCCTGAAGGGCCTCACTGCTACCGTAGCGGTCCTGGCGCACACACAGTCCGCGCTGTACCCCCGCTGTACATCAACCTACAGGCAATCCCCTACTTCATGCCGTTGCCCACCTACCACGACGTGGACGAGGAATTGGACTGGGAGACCGCACTTGCATGGTGTGAAGATGGGAAACCACGGAAAACCATCTTCAGTGCTGCCGACAGTGGGGTTCGAACCCACTATCTCCCAAATGCAAGCTGACAGCTGCGATCTTAACCGCACGGCCATCTTGCTCGATCCGTAGATATAGAGAGATCATTCTCCGCATTGAAGCTAGTTTTAACACAGACTCCTCAGATTGATACCTGAAAACTTGGATACGACTATTGTAGTGTACTGGAAAGCATGTTATGGGGGGGAAAAGTAGGGTGTGCAGTATAAAATGGAAGAGAAATGTGTATTTAAGTGTGTCTCTTCACGTTTGTGTGTTTGTTTTACACAGTTGTCTTACAATCTTACTAACTGATATATCATGTGCAGTAATTTACATACTGTGCCTTGCAATTAACACAGGACAAGGACAAATTGTCCCCACTTTTACATCCTGGGGTATACGAAATTCCCTGTACTTGTGGTAAGGTATACATTGGCCAAACATACCGGTCCATTGGTACCAGCCAGACAAATCAGCAATAGCTGAGCACGCTCTACCGTCGGGTCATGATGCTCGAGCTCTTACCCACATTAGACACTACAGGTCCAGGATGATATGGAAAGCTGTGGAAATACGTAGAAATCCTAACAATTTCAACAGGAACACTGGCTATCAATTAAGTAATACCTGGTTGCCAGCCATTAAGTTAAGGATTTACGTACTTCCCTGTCCCTTCACTATTGTTATTTCGTCTCGATATTTTCCAAAGTCGTACGTTCCTCGCCAGATGTTTAATTCCAGACTTGTGTCAATGTCTTAGCTTCATATATGCGTACAACTTTTATTTTATGTGAACCTCGCAGACTGATTCTGATGGTTCCATCAGAGTCTGCTTCGAACGCTGGCGCTGTACCGCGTCCGGGGAGCCATCTGGTGACGAACGAACGTACCATTTCCACTCCTATTATAACGTCTAAATTCAAAGCTCGTTGTTTAAGAAGCCTTTCTCGTGGACAGTCGATATTTTTTCTGATGTCTCAGAGAAAAGTTGTCTGCGAAAGTAAAGAAATTCACCTTATTTTCTTGACACGGCATAAGCCGAAAAGCCTATATCATGTTAATACTGTGTCTTATCGAGGAAACATGTGAATATTGTTTTTTAACAGTGAACACTGATACGCATCACAAACTGTGCACGGATTGTTTGTACCAGCGGAACAGCCGCAGCTGTAAATGGTACTTCTTTTCATTCAGTTGTTTATTCATAATCATGATTGTATGTATTGGAGTGGGTGAGTCTAGTAAAGGACTGATACGTGTGCTTTTCATAAAAGTGTTTAATACCATGAAAATAAGTGCATACTTAAAAATGAATATTTCACTACGTTTTTCAGCATAGTTTATACTGGTGATGTATACAGCACATAAATCCGATGTCTACTGATCACCAATCCACACTTCGAAATCGAAATCCGCTCGGAGGCCGCCCCTTTCCATTCAGTTCTTTCAACAGCGAGGGGATAACAGTGCTGATGATTTTTGTTCTAAGAGGAAGTATAATGCGGCAACCATCTTTTGTTAACCCTAACCAGAGGGAAAAGGGAAGACCATCTGAAGGATTGAATTATCGGTGAAAGATATAGAACGTCCTGGAAAGGCGTGATCATGAAAGATTCCCTAGGCTTCGCAAATAAAAAACCACTGGGTTGGAAGAAAACATAAGCTGACAAAGGGAGATCGGATAGTAAAGATCAAGCAAGATACTGGTGTAAGCAAGTGAAAGCAGTGACCGACTTTGATAATTGGCCCGTGATAGTCAACCTACGCTCCCTAGACCTAAGCCCTTGGGTCATCTTCCAGACGCGTCTTATAATAGGCAGGTGACAAACTGGATTTATTCTACCGCCGGGATCCACAGGATTGGATGAACTTTATCCCACGATTTGCTCGACGAAGGGTATGGTCCGAGCTGTCAGTGGAATGATGGCGTGGGATTATAGTAATAAACGAATATACTTGAGTGCGTTGTTTAAAAATAAGTTGTTCCTGCTGGTCCATGAAAACTGGGCATACCTTTAGAAACTGTAGAGGGTGATGTAGTGTGTGCTGCCTGACGGAGGAGGCACCCATGTTTCCTGCGCTACGTGTGAATACTAAAACTTCAGGGAATAATTTCAGTTCCTGAGGACACTAAATAAAGTAAACCATCCACACTTCTACCAATGTTGATTTGCAAACACTTGCGGTTTTTTAAGGGTAAATATAGTGAGCAACCAGTCCATTCACTCATTGACGCGGTGTCACGGAACTCGTACATTTTGTAGTGTTCCTTTAGAAATATGGCATACCACTAAGCGAAATGAAAGTGTAATTGAATCATTGTTGGGTGGAATCCAGTCATCAGTATACGGGCGTGCATGTTATCGAGTGTAGTTTAGATGGAAAGTATTCCTGCAACTTCTTTTCTTATTTTTTCTTATTTGCTTTACGTCGCACCGACACAGATATGTCTTATGGCGACGATGGGATGGGAAAGGCCTAGGAAGTGGAAGGAAGCGGCCGTGGCCTTAATTAAGGTACAGCCCCGGCATTTGCCTGGTGTGAAAATGGGAAACCACGGAAAACCATCTTCAGGGCTGCCGACAGTGGGGCTCGAACCCACGATCTCCCGATTACTGGATACTGGCCGCACTTAAGCGACTGCAGCTATCGAGCTCGGTCTTGCAACTTCGAAGGGCTCGATGACCCCAAGATTTGTGATGGTGTATCATCAGTGGTGTGAGTTCACGGCTACAAGAGGTACATGAGAAGAGCAATCAAATTGCTGACTTCAGCAATGACCATAAGCCTCTAGATATTCTTTTGGATTCTGATGTTTGTAGCAAAGTGTTAACTGAACGTCGTCACTTTCTAAAATCCGGACTTCTCGTTTTTGAGACCTTACTAGGTTGGATATTGATGGGAAAGGTACCAGGATGTACAGTGTCAAAGAATACGACTGTGAGGGTAATGCCCGCGTTTGTAAATAGTGCTAGCGCCTGTCGTCTTTGAAGTTTACATGGGCTTCATACTTCTCACCCTGTTGAGACTAAGTCGATACTTCTTGGAAACAGTGTCTGTAAACTCTGAAGGCAGTTACAAAGTGCGTTGCCCACGGTAGAAGAGTATCCTCCATTAATAAGCTATTATAGCATTCCTTCTGTACGAGGTGTCAAGTAAGAAAGACCTGATTATATTTCCTATACAGTAGTCCATGAGGTACAAAACCCTTCTGGCGCTCAACCAATTCTTATCATTACGCGAACAGGTAGAAGGATTGACTTCCGACTAAATTTTTGATGTAAATATTAAGGAAACTTCCTTATATTGAGTGAAGTACAGTGACTGCGTCTTCTATGTTAAATTGTAATATCATTTTTGATGTTGAATTGACTCCCAGTGCAGTAACTCATGGTGGGAAGGTGTCAAAATGGTATGAACAGTCTAGCACATACTATGCTGGCAAACTCCATGGAATACACAGACTTTGTGACGCTCGTAGTGTATATCTGGAGATGTATATGAATGAAGTAATGTGACTCATTTGTGTTTCTACAATGTCATTGCGGTTTTCTCTCCTAAATCGGGTATTTGGTAGACATTAGAGGGGTACCCATTACCGTAGCTTCATACAATAGCCTTCAGTTCGGAGAGCCCTGGGTTAGCCTATTCCTTCCTGGGACGAGGATTTCAGCCACGTCTGGTTCATTCCTGAGTCTCAGTGACTGGGTATTGATGTTCTTCTTAATGTACAGGGTGTCCTTGAAAAAGGTTATAATATCAACAAAGGAGACAGCATGTACTGGTCGAGTTGGCAGTGCGGTTAGAGGCGCGCGGCTGTGAGCTTGCATCCGGGAGATAGTGGGTTCGAATCCCTGAAGATGGTTTTTCCGCTGTTTCCTATTTTTACACCAGGCAAATGCTGGGGCTGTACCTTAATTAAGGCCACGGCCGCATCCTTCCAACTCCTAGGTCTTTCCTATCCCATCGTCGCCATAAAACTTATCTGTGTCAGTGCGACGTAAAGCCACTAGCAAAACATAAAAGGATGCAGCACGCAACAAACGAAGGAAGAAAGGTCCTGTAAACTTTGGTCCCAAACCCGGTATCTTCAGAGTTATGGTCCGCTACCACCACCATCAATGATCGCGATGTTCCAATAGTTTACGGAGGGTAGTACGCAACAAAAGACGAAAATACGTTCCTACCTACACATTGATCATAACCCTACGAGCATGCTGTATTATGGTCTTATTATGAAGGATCAGTGTCACGAAACAAATGCGAAACCATAGTACGTAGACAATTGATGCAGTAAATCGTGTGTGTGCATTTGTGTTGTATCTGACAAGAAGGAAACACACTGGTAAATGTATAGAATTCCACTAAGTAAAGACCATGGTGAATGCGGTCCCCATAAACGATAAGGATGCACTACGAGAATGCGTGTTCATTGCATGTGATGCAATCCGGCAACAGCCAGGGATGTTCCAACGAATGCATGATTCAGTGCAATATAGGGTGGAAGGCTGCATTGCAATTGATGGCGGTCACATCGAGCGCGTGTTGTGAAGAGTAGACCACAGATATGGTGATCAATGATAGTAGTGGTAGCGGATAATAACTCTGAATATATTGGTTTTGTGACAAATGTTTGAAGGACTTTTTTCCCTTCTTTGGTTACGAGGTGTCTCCTCTGTAAATACTGGAACCTTTTTCAAGGACGCCCTGTATAATTATATATATATATATCCCTTCGCTTATACAGAACATACCAGACTAATAAAAACAATATAAATAACCCTTAACAACCCTTTAATTAAATCAATTCTGTCTGTATTGAAGATAGAGAAAATTTACACCAATGTTAATGGATGTACACTGATCTCTGACAGAAGTTAGATCTGTAATTTTTCACTCATACAACCGAGAACAATAGGAAAGATAATCTCTGGCCATTTTTTTAAATTCGAAAGTTAGTAAAAATTACTCACGTTACAAATAAAAAAGACAGATATCACCTGAGGGACAGATACAAGCTACACAGACAAGGTTGAATCGGCCTCATGGGGACAACGTTTTTTGTGTATCATATCTAGAACTGCTGATGTGGGATATGAGGGTCGATATTCCCTGGCAAGCCCGGAGATGGCTGATGGCCAAATGTGTTCTCTGATCTTTCTCGGAGCTGTGAACTCTATTATACCAACAATCATTTGTTAGCCTACATAAACGATCATTTTCTACGTGCGCATTCAGACAGAAGATATCAAGGGCAGATGTGACGTAGTTTGGCAACAGTAGATTGAACTAAGTACGGTAACGACCTTCATTAACCCGCCGTTGGTCGATGGGTGAGCGCGGCGCTCAGTTTCAAATTAATTTTGCTGTAAAAGGTCGGAATGCGCAGGTAGTGACTTGTAGCTATGAGTAGCTGTTCGTTTTTGGAATATCTGGAGTGAGGGGGAATAGTCACTACCTAAATAAATCTTCTTCAGTGACTTCAGTGTCACTAAACTGTACACTACTGTGTGGCAGTGAGCGGAGCGCTCACCGCAGACCATCCGCGATATACATTTTTACTGATTTTGTTTGATTCTCGATTTTCGTATTTTGTGTTTAGCTTGTCAAATTCTTACAATTCTTCTGATTAATTACCCATTTCTAATTATTTTTCCGTTTTTATATGTAGTTTATTTTTTACATTGTGAAAGATGAATATCAAATGGTCAATTGGCTTGAAGAGGAACCGGATCATGGAGAGAATGTGCTTCAGGACGGTAATAGTTCATCTGATGATTCTCCGAGGTAAATGAGGTTGGAAATAATGACCACAAAAGCGAAATGAACAATATGCTGAAGAAAATGAAGAGGAAGAAATTGCCGATAGTTTTGGGCCTCATTACACTGACCATGACAAGAAAACACAATGGATAATCCAGACGCAGACCGGGGGGGGGGGGGGGGCATCGTAATTCAACTTACAGAAGTAACAGGCAAGGTCAGGAATTCAGAGGTAATTACCGAAGTATGGAACCTCTTTTTACCAGTGACGGTTCTTGAAGAAATAACCTACCGTACGAATGTACGGATGAGAAAATTAGAGTCAAATACATGCGTATATGAAATATGGTTGATACAATCTAGAAGAAATTAAAGCCCTTATGGGATTGCTTTATCTGGTTGGGGAGTTGAAATCTTCCCACGTAAGTATGTTAGAGTTTGGGGCAAATGACGCAACTGCTCCTGAAATATTTCATTTGGTTATGAGCTACAGATGCTTTTATTTATTGTCTAGTGCCCTTCGATTTGAGAATATTTTCTTTAGATTGGTGGAATAAATTCACAAATCATTATGAACTGCAATATTGGAAAAGGCTTTCAAGCGGAAAATTCCCGAAAACCATGGGTCTAAATCTCATAAAGACGCAAGGGCCTCATATAACGATTTTAAAAGTGAACTACCGGGCGAGTTGGCCATGCGCTAAGGGGCGCGCAGCTGTGAGCTTGGATCCGGGAGATAGTGGGTTCGAGCCCCACTGTCGGCAGCCCTGGAGATGCTTTGCTTGGTTTTCCATGTTCACACCATGCGAATGCTAGGGCTGTACCTTAACTAAGGCCAGGGCTGCTTCCTTCCCACTCCTAGCCCTTTCCTATCACATCGTCGCCATAAAACCTCTGTGTCAGTGCGACGTTAAACAAATTCTTAAAAGAAGCGACCTGCGGTTTAAAAATAGAATAATAGAAAAGATAATCTTCCCCAAAATATAACAAAGTAAAAATAGTCTATAAAATTTAAGAAAACCTCACCAAGAACGATAGGTGAGGCCCGCGCTCACCCTCGACCATCCGCTTTCGTCCGTTAGGCTCGACTAACGGCGGGTTAACATGGATATGTTTTTGGGCTGGGGTGCCTATCTGGAATTAGCGTTATCAATCATTGCGTGGACAGAAAACCGACACTGTGGAAACCCCACAACCTGAGTTCGCCACCTATCTATACTAAGTATTTTACATCTTCCTCATATCATTACTGTGTGTCAGAAATCTGCCTTCTAAATATAGTAAGTAATGGCGATGTGTTTTAAAAGACTGGAGTTTCGTCTAAGTCACAGCAAAGCCCCTTACACACTGTAACGTTGCTGAAGTCAGCAAATTCTTTCCCGTAATACGTACGTAACTTGCGAATATGTATGACCTTAAAGTGTGTGTTAAATCAGTGATAATTTTGTTGTACGTACATCTTGATAGGAAGGGCTATCTTGTAACCTGGCATGGGGGTGATGTCTGCTGGATCAGCTGCCGTATTGTTGGACGTAGATCCTAATAGTAGGAGGGGCTACCTTGTAACGTGGCATGGGGGTGTTGTCTGCTGGATCAGCTGCCATATTGTTGGACGTAGATCTTAATAGGAAAGGCTATCTTGTAACCTGGCATGAGGGTGTTGTGTGCTAGATGAGCTTCCATATTGTTGGACGTAGATCTTAATAGGAAGGGCTATCTTGTAACGTGGCATGGGGATGTTGTCTGCTGAATCAGCTGCCATATCGTTGGACGTACATCTTGATAGGAAGGGCTACCTAGTAACCTGGCATGGGAGTGTTGTCTGCTGGATCAGCTGCCATATTGTTGGACGTAGATCTTGATAGGAAGAGCTGCCTTGTAACGCGGCATGGGGGTGTTGTGTGCTGGATCAGCTGCCATATTGTTGGACTAGATCTTGAGAGGAAGGGCTACCTCGTAACGTGGCATGGGAGTGTTGTCTGCTGGATCAGCTGCCATATTGTTGGACGTAGGTCTTGATAGGAAGGGCTACCTTGTAACGTGGCATAGGGGTGTTGTCTGCTGGATCAGCTGCCATATCGTTGGACGTAGATCTTGATAGGAAGGGCTACCTAGTAACGTGGCATAGGGGTGCTGTCTGCTGGATCAGGTGCCATATTGTTGGACGTAGATCTTGATAGGAAGGGCTACCTAGTAACCTGGCACGGGAGTGTTGTCTGCTGGATCAGCTGCCATATTGTTGGACGTAGGTCTTGATAGGAAGGGCTATCTTGTAACGTGGCATGGGGGTGTTGTCTGCTGGATCAGCTGCCATATTGTTGGAGGTAGGTCTTGATAGGAAGGGCTACCTAGTAACCTGGCATGGGAGTGTTGTCTGCTGGATCAGCTGCCATATCGTTGGACGTAGATCTTGATAGGAAGGGCTACCTAGTAACGTGGCATAGGGGTGCTGTCTGCTGGATCAGGTGCCATATTGTTGGACGTAGATCTTGATAGGAAGGGCTACCTAGTAACCTGGCACGGGAGTGTTGTCTGCTGGATCAGCTGCCATATTGTTGGACGTATGTCTTGATAGGAAGGGCTATCTTGTAACGTGGCATGGGGGTGTTGTCTGCTGGATCAGCTGCCATATTGTTGGAGGTAGGTCTTGATAGGAAGGGCTACCTAGTAACCTGGCATGGGAGTGTTGTCTGCTGGATCAGCTGCCATATCGTTGGACGTAGATCTTGATAGGAAGGGCTACCTAGTAACGTGGCATAGGGGTGCTGTCTGCTGGATCAGGTGCCATATTGTTGGACGTAGATCTTGATAGGAAGGGCTACCTAGTAACCTGGCACGGGAGTGTTGTCTGCTGGATCAGCTGCCATATTGTTGGACGTAGGTCTTGATAGGAAGGGCTATCTTGTAACGTGGCATGGGGGTGTTGTCTGCTGGATCAGCTGCCATATTGTTGGAGGTAGGTCTTGATAGGAAGGGCTACCTAGTAACCTGGCATGGGAGTGTTGTCTGCTGGATCAGCTGCCATATTGTTGGACGTAGATCTTGATAGGAAGGGCTACCTCGTAACGTGGCATAGGGGTGCTGTCTGCTGGATCAGGTGCCATATTGTTGGACGTAAATCTTGATAGGAAGGGCTAACTCGTAACGTGGCATAGGGGTGCGGTCTGCTGGATCAGCTGCCATATTGATGAAGTAGATCATGAAGCCCATATTTCTATCAATTTATCGGAACTCTTTATCTCCCCAGAGGGTGGAGTGAAAGGATGCATTATCGGTATCCCCTGAATGTCGTAAGATGCTACTAAGAGGGGAACAACCAAATAATATGTACTCGCTCTCTCGTATTCTAAGCCCAAACATATCCAAGATTCTACAGTGGAAAATTTGACTGATATCTTTTTATGAACATTTCATCCATAGTTTGTCGAAAGTAATTTATGAAATAATCATGCCTTAAAGTTAGTCATATACTAGAACGAATAATGAGTAAAATGACTTGTATCGAAATATCTGTTACGTGGAATCGAATCACACCATTTTTGGCGCATACTTAATTTATTTACCGCCATTAACACGTTGAGTGCCATGCGACCCCATTTGGGTACGTGAGAGTAGTAAAATTGTTGAGCTACACGTCCCCATATGGGGTCGTACGTTTGTTCGAAATCAAGAACTGTGCGTACCCATTTGGGTGTGCAGTATACCTGTGTTTCATAGCTTTATAAAGCCTCTTCCTGCCATCTTTCGGCCGTCTATTTAAGTATGTGCATAGTCCACCTTTCATTCTTCAATTTCTGTTTTGGCGCGACCCCATATGGGTACGTCAGGCGTGCATTGTAGAGTGACAAAGTCATTGTCTATCTCGCGCACGGATTGTTTATGTTGGTGTGTAGTGCTGTGAGTTTAGTGTTGTGTGAGTTAATTTGCTACTTTTATTCATTTCCACTATGAGTAAATCGAGCAGTAAGAGACTTAATGAAGATAGCCTGAACGATTTGTTGAATAATTCGGACAATGGCGATGTAGACGAGGAATATACTTACAGTGACTTTGATCTCAGTACAGACGATGACATTGCTGAAAGTAGTGGCAGTGCTGAAAGTGATTATCGAAGTGAAAACGAGGATGGGCTTTCAGTGCAGGGAACAGCTGGGAATAATGATAATAACAGCAGCAACTGGGGGCCTTGCATTGGCGCTCAGCGTGTCTTTCTTTTTCAAGGGGCGGAGGCTCTTCACACCGGGTTGGCGAATAATTCTGAAGCCTCACCTTATGATATGTATTGTTTATTCATAACAGATGATGTAATCAATTTAATGGTACAAGAAACCAACCGAAATGCTCAGCAAGTTTTGATGTCTAAGTATGGGTCTTGTGCAACTGCCAACCTTTGCCTGTTATTGGAGCGATAAGACAATGTTCTACACGAAAGTTGCTCGTAGTGTTATGAGCAGAAACAGGTTCCAGTTACTTTTGAGATTCTGGCACTTTGCCAACAATGACCAGCAGGTAGGCAAGCTGCACAAAATACAGCCGCTAGCGAATTTGTTAGTTAACCGATTTCAGGAAGTGAAGACCCCTGGAAGCAATATGGTCATAGATGAATCTATGGTTCCCTGGCGAGGAAGATTATCGTTCAAGCAGTATCTCCCAGGAAAGGCCCACAAATATGGTATTAAGATGTTCAAGTTATGTGATGATTCTGGTTACACGTATAGAATTATTATTTATGCCGGAAAAGGAACAGTCCCTGCTGATAAAAATCCTTCTATGGAGTCAGAAGTTGTACTCCACCTGATGGAGCCGTACTTAGACCGGGGGCGATTTTTATGCACCGATAATTACTACACTTCGCTAGAGCTAGCGAATGAACTTCTTGAACGCAAGACACATCTAGTCTGGACATTGCGAAAGAATAGGAAGGGCTTCCCGAAAGAAGTGACTGCGGCAAAACTGAAGAAAAACGAGTCTAAGACAAAAGAGATGTGTTGATGATCTCAACTAAACATAGCAATACCATCGAAGCTACAGGAAAAACAAGTAGAAATGGTGAAGTTATAATGAAGCCTAGTATGACCATAGATTATAATCGTATGAAAGGTGGCATAGATTTATCTGACACCTTGTCGTCTTATCACTCTGCTCTACGCAAGACAATACGGTGGTACCACAAAGTCGCAGATGATCTGGTGTACGGTACGTGTATCGTCAATGCTTTTCTCACATATAAGCAGATGCACACAAAGAAGATCCAGCTTTGTGACTTTCTCCAGCAAGTGGTGATGATGATGCTCTCTCTCCCAGAAGACCCAGTCAATAGGACACCAAAGAGGGACAATCATTACCTCGAACAGCGAGATCAACTCACAGACCTAAAATGTCGCAGGTAAGTTATATTTCGCACAAGTAACACTGAACATAATCAATATTTTACCATAATAAAATACTTTTATATGTCCTGAAATTCCCTTACAGAAGAGTTCGCGGACGCTGCAAGCGATGCTACGAGGAGTGCAGGCGGACTATGAGCAGCACAGAAACATGCAAGAAAGCAACAAAAGTGTCCACCATCTGCAAATCTTGCCCTGACAAGCCCTACTTTTGCGTCAACTGCTTTGAACTGTACCACAAGAACTGGTAAGTACTTTCTGCACGTTTACGTTCATGATACTACAGACAACACAATTTACACAGGTTCACACATAAGTACAAGGGACTGATGATCGTGATGTTCCTAGTCCGTAATGAATCAGTAACTACATTCACATAAGTTATAATGTTTCCGGACAATATTTGCCTACTTCTCTTTTACCTTAGATCACTTCTGATGTGGATGACGCGGATGACGAAGAAGTAGCGCAATTATCTCCAGTTATTGCAGCAAATACTAAACAATTCACTTTCCCTGCTATTATGCTAAGTTATGTATATACATTCAAAATATTATGTATAATGTATTCTTTAATTTCCATTTATATAAAATCTTGTGTTCGTGAATAAAATTTGATATCATGTTTGTCATTTAGTTGAAATTTGCTTTCTCGGTCATCCTACAAATCTGAAAAACCCTTCAGCAATAGCAAGCTCATAGTATGAACAAGCTAACGCGTCTCTCATAATCAACGACATATAAAGCGTCGCGTCCATGCAAAGGAAGAGGTAAGTATGGCTGAACGTTGGGACATAAGCAATTGTTTAAGTGCGACCCCATATGGGGGCGCGTGTACGTTTACAATTCGTAATGACCAATACGACCCCATATGGGGTCGCAATATTTTACCTAATCTACATAATAAGTTAACCTAATACATCATAAATATATCCTCATTTCAGCGATCACTTGCTTGGTTAAGCCTGTGAACGTTTTGGCACCAGGGAGTAACTCAGTGTTATTAGCTCACGGCACCAGACGACAATCCCAAGAATTTCGGTCTGGCACTCAACGTGTTAACACTGTAAAAATAGGTACTAAAATAGTACCGATTAATTATTCTTCACAATGGAAACAGCCCCTCGAACAAAGTTATAAGCGAATATTTGTTAAAGGTCACGTATTTTAAAGAAAAAAAGTAGTTGTTTGCCATTTGGTCCTAGGAATATTTTGTTATGGAATTTTGATTGTGTGTGTGATTGTGATTTAAGCATTAGTGTTTCCTACCAGTTAGAAGCAACAATCGCCCGAATATGGATAACAAACAAGCGTGAGTGAACTTTCAATAGGAGATGAAATGCAAATAAATAAAGAGAAGGAAAAGGCAATTCAAGTTTCCAAGTGGTAATATAGTTATATTAGGCCTATGTCCTACGAGATGCAGAGAATCCATAAACTTCTTCGAGAAATGTTCTAAAATCAGTGGAGCACAGGCCTAGCACAGTACGTACAACAACGTTCTGAGTTTCACTTTACTACCTCTCCTGCCGAAATACCTTTGCATACAAAGCACTTCTATTATGAAACTTATTTCTTCGCTTCGAAACTCCACAGATAGCAGTGCTTATCTATATAATAATATAATTTGTACTATATTTACATTCCTTATGAATTCAAACTTTCTACTAAACCTGCATCAGGCGCGTTGGATTTTGTGAGTTTTAACTGTTCAGACATGAAGAAAATAAAATAATCCACACAAGCGTATAAAATATTTTTGAAACAATTAATTACAGTTGTACATTGCTCAGGTTTGTTTTTAGCAATAACGACGCAATCACCGTGAACTTGCAACTTTGTTGCCCTGTAACATAATTATTAACACTACAGTGTCCAGATAAGGCTTTTTTGCTACTTGAAAATCACTGTTGCATTCTTTACCGTAAGTTACTATGAATAATATTTATTTTCTGTGGTACGGCAGAAAAATATATCACACAGGAGAAAGTTTTATCGACACTATAAAAAATGTATTTTGTCACTTAAAACGTTGTTGAGACGATCCATTCAATGTTCTCACTACTACGAACAAGATCGCCTGTACAGAAGTCACTAAAAATCACTGAATACCTTCTACGCACATCAAA